>NW_011347715.1:0-45105 GCF_000735185.1 Notothenia coriiceps
GGGGGTAATGTCTTTATTGTATAAATGTGATATAAAAGATTGATATTCTGGAAGCCAAGACTTTGTTTTTTAGAATCAACCAAAACCCCAATTGCAATGCGCCGTTGCGACATCCGACTGGTTTCAATAGAGCAGTTCACATATGTGTTGACCTAAAAGACATATCTAAACTAAGATAATGCTGATGGGAGGGTTTAACCTACCTCCATGACAGGTTGATTGACTTGCAGAGTATCAATATCTGCAATGTTGCTCAGGATGTCCACGATAGTCGATATGGTATTTGGTGACTCTCTTACTACCTTCTGCACCTTTTTGACCTCTTTACTCAGATTCCCCACAAAATTTGGGACATCGTCCACCTGCAACTCCTAAAGTAAATATTAAAAACACAAACATGTATATAATGAGAGATTGTAAACCATGACAAATACAAAGATGTTTCTTTTCTGGCAACAGCTGCGCATTTTAATCCACAAAATTACAGAAGAGGCTAAAAGAATGTGATTGTGTGAGGCTTTTGTTAAATGACAGGCTGTTTTTAATATTATCCAGACGCAGCTCGCAGAGCTTAAGCTTCTTTTAAATGTTGATAAAACCAAGGTAATGCTCTTTTCAAAAGCCAAAAAGACTCCAGAGACTGCTTTGGATATTGTTACTACGCAAGGACAAGTACTCAAAGTGGTTACCTGTTATAAATACCTTGGTATCTGGCTTGATGATTGTCTTACTTTTAAACTTCAGGTCAAAAATCTGCTTAAAAAGCTGAGGGTTAGACTAGGTTTCTTTTTTAGAGACAAGCCCTGTTTCTCATTTGAAGCCAGGAAAAGGCTAGTCTCTGTGACCTTTTGACCTGTGCTGGACTATGGTGATTTGATATATGAATGCACCTGCCCATTGCCTGGAAAAGTTAGATGCCGCCTATCACAGTGCTCTAAGATTTGTTACTAACTATAAAACACTTACACATCACTGTCCCCTGTATGCCAAGACAGGTCTGCCTTCACTAACTGTACGGTGGCTCAGTCACTGGTACATGTTCATTTACAAAGCCATGTTGGGTAAACTACCTTCTTATATCTGTTCTCTGATCTCTCGACGAATTGAAAGTACTTAATGCCTGAGATCTCATGATGTTGTTTTATTAAATGTGCCAAATGCTAGGACTGACTTCGGGGAAAAAGCTTTTAGTTATGCAGCTCCAATAACTTGGAACAGTCTGCAAAAATGTTTAAAACTGAGTACTTTGGTTCCCCTGCATCATTTTAAAACTCGGCTGGGTGACATGATACTCATGGTACCTGTCTCTGTAAATATACACACTTTATATAAAAACAGTGGTCAGTTAGTTACAATAAGTTACTGGACAGCAGAAGCCGTGATGTAATGTGCTGATGTTGGACGAAAACGTGGGTCTTTTACAACAATACAAAATATTATAACAAATTAGCTTGGTACGTTTTTTCTCACTTTCTCACGCGAATGTATTTCAGATGAACTAAAATACATACTAAATGAAACTTCTCACAAGGTCAGTGGATTATCTTGAGCAACTGGTAATGAGTTCTGCTGTTCCTCATTGACGAACAAAGAAGTCCCCATTCACTAGTCGACCCCTATTGTTAAGTAGGGTAAAATTTAGATATTTGTGTGTCATATGGGTATTTACAAAGTGTTTTGCCAGATACACAATTGCTCTTGTAAGGTACAACACCGTTAGTAACATAAGCTCCCTTGATAAAAGAAAGATTGTTTGTTTTTACTAGTTGGTTCGTATCTTTTGATTTGCAGTCCAAAGATTNCCTGTCACTGTAAATAGAGTTTGTAAACTGTGCCCTGTACATTATGTTGTATGTCATCCTTATTGTTGTTCTGTTGTTTTTATGTTACATGTGTAACTAATGTCCTGCAGGTCACCCTTGAAAAAGAGATCTTTTGATCTCAAGGGGCTTTCACCTGGTTAAATAAAGGCTACAAACAAACTCAGCTTCCACCTTGTCATTCAGTATAACGTTGCTTTGGTTTGTCAGATTTTTTAAAGTAATGACATATAATGGTGTTATGGTTTTGTATATGTGTAATTGATTTGTATAAATTGTAATGGACCATAATAAACCAAACTAATAAACAGTCAAACCTAAAACTGTAAAAAAAACAGACTGCAGTAAAGTGCATATTGCTGAGCAGTATAACTGTGATTCATATTCTACATATTGCTCAATGCCATAACGCTCTTTGTTCTTATGGCTGTAGGAACAAAGCGGGAGAAAAATATTATTTCAACCTTGTTGAAGTCATTGCGTCCCCAAAGTGATTAACCAATGAGCACCAGAGAGAGCAGCTGACCCTCTCTTTGAATGTCCCTTCATCAATATTAACAAAGCAAGAGCTTTGAAGATCAGACACGACGAAGAGGAGAAGGACATCTGAACATTCACAGATGATACTAACAGATTAGAGTTAAATACATCATTTTACGTACTAAAGATGTTAATCTGCCCAGATGATGGGGGTAAAGGCTGAAAAGGTCAAGTAGTTTGGTTTTCAGGTTTCACGGTATTAATGTTTTTCCTATCTCATGTCATTCCAGATAAATCAATGTCTTATTGAGGCAGTGTACTGAACTGTCGATGCACTCTTGCCCTCATAGTGTTCTCCAGCTTTGCCCGTCATAGCTCTGCAGATCCACTTGCAGCCAAGGTCTCTGATGAGTCATTATAAGACATCTAATCCCGTAGGATCACATAATGCCTGAGTCATTAGTCATAGTGAGTGATATGTTCAAATTCATTCCAAGATGAACAGGCAGCAGTGTACCGTAGAGTCTAAAACAGGCATGATATGTTCCTGTTTGTTCTCATCACATAGGAAAATATATACATATATATATATATATATACATATGTTCTTTTAATGCAACTTAATTAGGTGATAAGACTTAAACATTTAGTAATAATCAAGAATTAAAATGATGTATTTAAAATGTTTCCAATGCTCTCTCCCATGCTGTGCGAAATAAATGTTTACCTTCATTCCACATTTAAAAGCTGAGAAGAGTAAAACAGTCAAATACAAAATGATTTTGACACAAAAACAGAAACTAAAAAATATAACATCTGCCACTTGTGATTGCACGCTCTTTCTGAATCTAAATAAAAAATATGGAAACCAAAACTATCTTTTTGTCTAACTGTGAAGCTGAGCGGTTCAAAGAGTGTCAAATCCAAAATGAATACCTACATTATGACCTTTGACACTTACCTTAAACAACCCTAAAGATTTCCCCCACCTGCCACGGTCAATTCTGCCTTCCCAGGGGCTAATGTATACGACACATTATATAAATATCAACACCTGCCCCATCCCAACAGACTCAACCCTCATGTCAACCCAACACCATACAATCTGTCATTCAACACATTTAAATGTCATGTGATGCATGCCCCTTTAAGTGTCCTTGAAGAGAGAGGCATCTGCTCAGATTGTAAATCTAGATTCAGTTTTGACTCAACTCCAGATACTCTTTGCACATCAGGGCTGCAGGGGTGTTTGAATATTGATTCATGGAGATCTTAAAGAATGTCAAAAGGAAAAATGATGACCCCGGGTATCACCACGTTGGCTCGAAGTGTGTAAGAAGAGGAGGTGAAGCGTCTCATTCTTGAGACCCGAGCCAACAGCCCCAAGAGCCTGGGAACAAAATCTATCCTCAGCAGGGACATGTGAACACACGCACAGAAAGCACAACATCCAGGTTTTTGTAATGCTACTTCTAGTTTACACCTTTACACATGCACACTGTTTGCACACAGACATCAGCTAACCCCACATGGACGGACTCGTCCTTGGTCCAAACATGGGTACTGGTCCTCTGCTACAACCTGCTGGCCCTCATTTGACACATGGATCCTGCAGCTGTCACAAAAACCATATATCATAGTTTTCAGCACTGCACACGTATGCTCTATGGGAGCACACATGGGACCTTTAACTGTGCCATTTAAATGAAGGTTATCCATCTACTACTACTACTGTTACTGCACTTTGAATTGCCTTGTGTTGAAATGTGCTATATAAATAAACTTGCCTTGGTTTTGAAAAGTATAAATGTATACAGAAATACCTATGTTCTCACTAACCATATTAATAAATTAACATGCATTGCAGATCTGCTTGTTTATTTATTCAAGCGTTTTTATAATGAAGTGAAATTATTAGCATATTAGACTCAAAATCAGATACAAGATCCATGGCTACTTGGGGACACTTTGTAACAAATAAAATGCACAAATACTTAAATAACTGTTTGGTTATTATTTACCTTGTCAGACAGACAGAGGTTTTCAGTTGTTATGTGATCTGTATAAATCATTGTTGAAGCTACATTGAGGCTCACTACACAGTACTTTGAACTTCTTAAAGCTTGTGTTAATGTTTATACGAGTTACCTTCGATCATCTAATCATTGCCAATAGGCTGTCACCATAGCTGCAATATTAAGTGACTTCATCTGCAACTGTGTGATAAAGTTTAAATTGAATAAAGTCCACAATTGTTCCAGTTTATTATTTGAGAGGGTTTTTCTGCTTTTCTCTGCATTGTTTTTCGTGGTAAACCAAATATACTTCTGAGGATTAAGTGTTGGGCAGTCAAAACAAATATATCAAACCTAATTCAGATTTGTGTGTCACAACAAGAAAAGGTAGAGAATTTTCAACCGTCACTCTTATTTACAATCTATAATAGCCCATTACAGCAAAACCATGAGTATTAATATTTGAGATGACTCCCTTGAACCGTCAAATAAATGTCAATCTAGTCTTCCTTCACCTCCCCGAATTCCAAGCATTCAGGACCCACAGCTGAACAAAATGTGTACTTTCAACATCAAAGCCAGCTGGCCGTGCACAGTGACCCTGACAAACCTTCCTGACAGCTGCGTCAGATGGTGAGAGGCGCACAGGAACAAATTCAGAATAACTGCTATATTTAGGTCAATATAAGCAAGGGCAATGTCTCCATCAAAGGCTCAGACACACACATAGAACACCACTCAGGTATGACATGGAATACAGGAAACAACCGTGACATTTGAGAGAGACAAATGCTCTTCAACAGCAATAATTAAACTTCATTGTGAGTGTCGGAGGAAGCAGTGTACGTGTCATGAGACTTCACTGCTGACGATAAATCTGTCACAGCTTTGGTTATTACCGTCTGTCGAGATGTGTTTATTATCTCTGATCTCTTCTATATTACCTCTGCTGGATTAAAACACCTGTGCCTGCTATTGGAATGTTGAATATCTCTTGGAAGTGTTTTCTTGCGTGCCTGAGAACAAATCTGAAGAAATAGTTTGACTAATTTGGCAGTTTCTGTTATCATACTAGCCGATATGTATTCTTTGAGCACATGGGACTTCTGTTTTCTCCATATATATAATCCATAATATAGTAAATTAAAGAAAATGGCTGCCTCTGAGAAAATCAGAAGTGTTATTATTTTTATCTAAAAATGTGTTGTTCCATTACATATTGGCCCAGAGGTGGATTTGAAGACCTCTGAACAATTAGAAATATATTGTAGCATTTTCTTTTTCACACTAAACTAGCTTTTGAGCATGAATATGAATATATACGATACAATAAAACGGCATAAAACATAATTCATGTTAGTCTTGTTCCATTATGATCCATTATTATATCACACATGATATAAATATCTGCATCTAGCATTATTTTGGGAAAGAAAACTATAACAAGGGTATGGATTAAAATTAAAACCGGACAAATACTGAGTTAGGGTGGGTAATTGATGCTGCAGATTTTAACGACTATTGCACAATGTAGTCATCAGTTCAATTGAATCAAATTGAATTGGTTTGAAGTTGTTTTTTACTTGCGCCACCATCTGTTGAAATAATCATAATACTCCAACAGGCTATTATTAACAATGGAGTCTAGAGGACAAACAGGGCCATGTCCGGCAGTGGCTCAGTCAGTAGGGGCTTGGACTGTGAGCCGTAGGGTCGCCGGTTCAAGTAGTGTGGAGTGCTACTTGGAGAGGTCCCAGTTCACCTCCTGGGCCCTGTCGTGGTGCCCTTGAGCTTTGCTCCCCGGGCGCTGTACAATAGCTACCCACTGCTCCTAGTACTAGACTCCTGCTACTAGGATGGGTTAAAAGCAGAGAACACATTTCACTGTGTGTGCTGTGTGCTCTGCATGTGTGACCATTAAAGAGGGTTTCATCCCTCCGATTCTATCTATGATGGCATTAAACTACTTCTATTTTTTAAGTAAATGTGCTTGTTTGGACTAAATACATTCATAGATACATTTTCAGTAATATGTCAGTCTAAAGATGTCTATATTATAGTCTATGTCATAGCATTGCAAAGTCACTGCAAGCCATAAATACCATCTACAACTTCTAGTAAAACATCATGGCCAACTCCATTCCCCTCGTTTACATACAGGTGTTTTGAAGGCCACTGAAACACTCAACAACATATCCATGTCATCACTGAAACAAGACACCGGCAATAAACACTGGAGCTGTGCTGTAAGAGCCGTGAGCGAAGATCTGACGATTTGTTTCACTCGTCTTCTAAACATTAAGCGGTTTTCAAACTCATCATGTCACCAATCAATCAGGGAGGCATGAACGTGCCTGGAGTTTTCAACAAGATGAAGTGTTTTACAAAGAGGGGGTTCAGCTATAATTTCTTCTTCCTGTGCTGTCACTCCTGTCACAGACTGCATGACAATGTGGGGCTGGAGAACAGTGCGTGGTTACACTTCTGAAACAAGAGGCACAGAAACACTATAACTTCTGATAAGTCATTGTTAATCTGTTTTTCCGATTGTTGTGACAACACATAACAGCTGCTTTAATCACTGGTGATTCAGCATTTATCCACACCCTCCTGCATGTCTCATTAATGCCAGCAGAGGGATCTGATCTACATCATCTACCCCCCTTTTTTTTCAATAAATGGATGTTTTCAAAGTAAATGGAAAATCGTTTTTAATAATCGTGATATCAATTATTGACCAAAAAATAATCGCGATTATGATTTTTGCCATAACAGCCCTACCGGAGCACCTTAAGTGGTAACAGCGTATGCTTCATAAATGCTACATCGCAGGTCAATTTAATAGCATGTCAACTATGACTCCCTCTCCCCTTGTTTTTTTATTTGGTTGTTGTTGTGCTGCAGAAAATGTGTTCCTACTTAATAATAGGTGATATCTGCAGCCCTAAGTATGATATAAAGGAAGTCATATCATTCATTTTGTAACATAATCCTAGGGCAGGGGTCTGCAACCTTTTTGCCCCCTTTTCCACCAATTATTTTTGTCTGGTGCCGCAAAACATATTTGATAGCTTGATAGCTTATAAAGTATATTGTTACATCATAGACAAGAACTACAGTTTTTTTGCATTTATTATTTATTACATTATAGAAAACTGTTTGTTTACCTCTAATAACTGAGACTGCCAAGGCACACNTATTGTTACATCATAGACAAGAACTACAGTTTTTTTGCATTTATTATTTATTACATTATAGAAAACTGTTTGTTTACCTCTAATAATAAACAAATAGCTCTTATAAGGAGAATTAAAAAGAATACACAGGCCAACTTTAAAATAAATCAACACAGCACTTGGGATTCCTCTGCACATTTGAAGAAAAATTAATATAATTAAAATGGGCCTAGGGCTGCTCGATTATGGCAAAAATCATAATCTCGATTATTTGGGTCAATAATAGATATCACGATTATTAAAAACAATTATCCATTTGATTTGAAAACATCAATTTATTGGAGATTTTTTTTTTGAACAGTATGTTTTTAACAGTTGATTACCCTGAACTTTAAGTATAACTCAACTGAAAAACCAATAAAAAAAGATGTATTTGAAGAAAAAAAAAAGTAATAATACAAAAAATATCATTTTATTCCGATTACGTTGTTTTCGTAATCGTTGCAAGCCATAATTGTAATTGCGATTAAAATACGATTAATTGAGCAGCCCTAAATGGGCCCACTTTGAAATAAATAAAACATATAGCTGCACCCTAAAAAGAGTTAACTGATTGAATTATGACTGAAGATCGTCCTCTTCCGTGTTTTTCCTCCAATACGTAAAGGCTGCAGCACCTTTGAAAACTTCTCTCTACATGTCAAACATACCGGTAAGCCAGCATCGTTTGCTGTGAAAGCAGGTAACTCTAACCACGCAGAATGAAACCCTCTGTGTTCCTCCGATACTTTTATTTTCTTTGATTTATCCATAGTTCGCTCATCGAGCCGGGGGTCAGGTTATTCGCCTGCTGGTGCGGGACCGTAGCAGGATGTGACGCATATTTTAGTTGACCTAATTAAAACCATTTTGTTTTTTCATTTATGTGTCACAGTATCACCTCAAAATACAAGATACAAAACATTTTTCAACCATGCAACAAAATATAAATAGTCCTACAAATACTTTTATTTTATTTCCTTCTTATTTTTGTCTAAGCTCAAGGGAGCCAGAGCAGAGGGCTTAAAGGGCCGCATGGGGCTCGAGGGCCGCGGGTTGNTATTCGCCTGCAAGAAAAGGCGCTGGTGCGGGACCGTAGCAGGATGTGACGCATATTTTAGTTGACCTAATTAAAACCATTTTGTTTTTTATTTATGTGTCACAGTATCACCTCAAAATACAAGATACAAAACATTTTCAACCATGCAACAAAATATAAATAGTCCTACAAATATTTTTATTTTATTTCCTTCTTATTTTTGTCTAAGCTCAAGGGAGCTTAGACAGGGTTGCCGACCCCTGTCCTAGGGTAAGAGTTGTCACAAATAAAAAGTACTGTATACTGAACTTTATTGAAGTGCAATTGCACTCGTATGCCAGAAGAGGGAGCTGCTGCTTCAAATATAAACGTTTGCTGCCAGTGCAGAGCATTGTGGGGAGTTTTTCACAGCAGCGATGTGACAACAGTCAAACAGTGTCTGTGAGAAACTGCTGCAGAAGTATCTTAAAGGGTCTTTACACTGGAATTGAAAGTATTCTTACTTGAGTCTAGCGGTACCTGGTCAGTCGTGAAAATGCTTTGTTTCATTTAGTCATGATGTATTGGGTCCTGCCTTTACTCTGATACAATGGAGATGCATTACATGTTGTTTGTGGTCCTATAGTATTGATTCCAGAAACACTGTCCCTGTAAACTCTGGGGGTGTTAGACCACTCTCTGTGAAGAGGACTACTTCTTCAGGGGGAGGTAAAGCACTCCTATGAAAACGGTTCTTACCTTCTTGTTGGAAGAGCTTTGGTGAGTACAACCCGAGTCCAGGTTGTTATTGGGGGTGGACACATTGTTCCTGAGGGAGGGACACCGAAGCCCGTCCTCCCCCTCTCCTTCCTCCTCCTCTTCCTCCTCCCTGCCACTCTCCGCCGAATGTTCAAACTCGTCACTATCTTGGTCCATCTCCTCCTCGTCCTCATCCTCCTCCTCTTCCTCCTCGCCCTCCTCCCCCTCCCTCCCCTGTGACTCCCCTCCCTCTGTCCTCTCCTCCGCCTCCTCCTCCTCTTGGTGACTGCTGCTGTTGTTGTTCTCCTCCTCTTCCTCCTCCTCCTCCTCCTCTTCCTCCTCGCCCAGCGGCTGGCCTCGTAGTCTCCTCTGCTCCGCCCCCCACATCCATCGGGCTCCTTTCTCGCCTCCGTTCACTTCGTTTGGAGGCCCCTCCTCGTCTTCCTCGCCGTCCTCGTCCCCCCGGGGGCCGTTGCTGGCTCCCGACTCACTTGGCGCCCATGGTTGTTCCCTCTCGCCATCAACCTGCGACGCCTCAGCCTGTGAGGAGCCAAAGAAAACACAATGCCTCAGAGGAACGGTCTGATGGTAAATTCAATCTGTCGAAGGGGTTTTGCTATTGCCATAGGTCCAATTTTTTTAACCGGAAAATCGGTTCAAGTCCGTCATATTAAAGTCTCCGCAGACATGTCCTCTTTGGGCTACATTAAAGACCTGAAGGGTTCAGACCTGTGTATATTTTCTTCAGTTGCCGGCACAGAGCTGTGGATCTTTTTTACACAGTTTGTGTAATACCGGTTAGTAGGGTATAAAAAGGATAAGGTTACCAAGCAACCATAAGTTGGGAAGTTATTTCCTGTATAAAAAAAGAAGTTATTTCCTGTATAAAAATAAAAAGCAGGTACAAAACAATATTTTTAAAAAGACACCACACACTTTGCTGAAAAAAAAAATATAAAGAAGATTTGACTATGTGAACATTTGGAGAGCGAATCACTGGAACATAATTAGCATGCGCTGATTTCCCACGTTCCGCCAGCAGCTTCAATCATTAGTAAAAGTGTGGTTATGCCATCGCAATATATTCAAAACGTACATGCCTTGATGAATCTTTCTAAAGCCTTCCTATCAATGTTTTGTGTTGAATGTCCGCTGGCCTTACCCTCTGCTGCAGCTGCTCTTCCTCCTCTACTACCCGGTTCATGTGCTCATCCTCATCACCCTCCTCTGCTGCCTGTTGGGGTGCCCGGGTCGTGGAGGAGGCGTTACCTCGGACTGCCGGACCCCCCGGCCCCCGACCCCGCCTGCTGCTGCTGCCCCCCGACAGCAGATCCTGGTTCATTTCCAAAAGCCAGCTTGCTACCTCCTGGACCTTCGCTAGGCTGTCTGAGGAGGAGAAGGCCTTGGCATTCTGCAAAGAGAAACAAAAAGGACAAGAGTGGCCGATGGTTAAAATATGGTAATGTTTCATTTCCAAACTCAGCTTGTGTTTGTGAGGCAAACATGTAATGATCAAACAACTGCTTGGATGAAAGAATTATCCACTAAACAGTTAATTGCTTATTGTGGGACTATTGCATGTTCCCTCTAAATTAAAATAATTAACATTAACCATTTGCCCTTGGAGCCAAACCATTGCTGTTGAGAAGCAGACAAGGACAAAAAGGCTGTGATTTGGTTTGGCTTCAGATCACACAGCGCTGGATGCTGTGGCTCACATGCTGACAGGAAAGCCTTGAGAGCTTCTAGTCTTCCTACAAATACATAAAAAAAAGTCCAATCTGTCAAATCCAAAACTTACCAGGAAATACATGCTTTGGAAAAAATAAACATTGTTTATGTTGTAAATCCTGTGTTGCTGCTGTGCATTCACTAGATTAAGATGGCAACCCTTCTGAATAAACACACAAGTCACACAGCCTGCTTCTGTAATGTCCCAAAGCATATGTGCAATTGAGGGAGAGGCTCCAGAGCTTTATCTACAATGAGACAGCTTCTCTCTGAGAAAGCAGACAGGAATCCAACTACAGCTCTAATCTGTCACCATGAAAGCATCAACTCTCTTGAAGCTTCTTTCAGTCCAAATGTCCCTGCACCTACATGCAACATGACAAGCACTATTGGTGCAAAAACCTTTCTCTCCACATACCAATTTAGATGGGTATTGTGTAGTCTCATGAGGCTATACAAATCCAGTTCATCCATCAAACTTTTCTTCAGGCTTTCATACAAATAAAATTGATACAATGGTATATTTAAAAGTGACTTAAAGTGACAGTATGGGGATTCTCCACATCTTGACAATACCAAAGCAATGCAATGAGATCAGTGTCAGATTGTTCTGCTTGCAAAATGATGGAAAAAATGCTTTTATTAATTGGCTGATTTCTCTATTAAAACTGTAGTAGTTGTCTATTAGAACAACCGTTTCAAAGAGCAAAAGAGTAACACTTGTTTGATGCTAAAAAAGTTTAAAAAACTGCTATGTTTTGATTCTTCTCGAATTTTTTTCCATTATCTCTTTTTATTTACGCTTTACCAACAACTATGTGTGTCTGGATTTATTATCTATGGAATCTAAAACCAGACTAGAGCTCAAGCAAACAACGTAAAGAACTCAAAAGCAAATCCTCATAAAACACAATGTTATTCCACTGACTCAACATTCAAGTGGCAAGAAAGACTTATGTAAATAAAGGAAAGTGGGATGTGTGAATCATGGATTTGTCAATTCAAAGTGGTGGTGGGCTGCGAAAGTAACATGGAAAGCAGTTCCATCCTGAAGGCTGTTTAGTATCAATGATCAACAATTCATAAAGCTGTAAGACAAGGGGCGAGAGTGGAGCCTCTTAATAAAAGGGGGACAAACTGTGAATGTATTTGCAGAGGCCAAGATACAAATTCTACAAATCTTAAAACAATTTACCAAAACTGAGCATGACAAGGCAGCTCCAACATATTTACAGTTAAACACTTGCTTTCTATCCGTCACATATTTACATTGTGCTTTAAGCCCATATGAAAGTCATGCTGTCACATATTTCTCTAAGTAGTCCACAATATATACAAAAGGGGTCTTCCTAACAATTGTCATATTGTGAATACACAAAGGAAGGACATTTAGAGTGATCTTTTTTTGTCTAATCCTTAATTAGTAACAATTCTTTCTGGGATTTTAATTTTGTATTATCTCGATGTATACCCAAATTACACTTGGTGGTTCACTATGAGGTCAGAGTTTCAAAGCTGGTCACACACATTCCCATGAAGGGGTTTCTTTTTGTCTGTTGAATTGTACATAATCTTAGCTAATGTAGCTTTAAATGGTGCCAATGGGCCTTTTCAAAGCCCACATGAGGTGTTTAGCTAATCATTACTGTGAGAAATTAAGAATCAGCTATGCAGACGGCGGTTCTCAATGCACTACAGACATGATGAGAATTTTTTTCCGGTGGCTCACATACTTTATCTGTCTCAGCGGAAACCAATTGCTTTGACCTTGAGGAGAAGCCACTGGTCCCTTTGTAAGGCTTCTCCCCTCTCTGCTGCACGGTGCTGTGGTGGGAAGCATTAGACCTATCTCAGATTGCACTGAGCCCCCCCGGGACTCCCAGTTCACTGCTGTGAGCTCAGAGGAGGAAGGCTATGAATAGCTAAAGTCGCCCCGGCCTTTTATCGGAACGGCCCAGGTTTCCGTAATTAGTTCCCTAAACACAGCAGAAAAAGTGTTGGTTGTTATTGTTGTTCAAACAATTGTGAGCAGTGTAAACGGAGTGAGAGGTTGAAGCACAATAAAGATGTGTTGTTTGATTAGATTAAACAGGATAAATGTAACGGTCTTTGTCTCATGACTGTAGGTTAGGGCTGAACGATTAATCGATTTTAAATCGAAATCGCGATTTGAAATGATGCGATTATCAAATTGCAAAGCCTGCAAAAAAAATTAAACTTTTTTTTTTTTACAATTTTTGTTTTGTTTTGTTCTTCTTGTGTGTCAGATACGACCTTCATAGCCGGAGATATGGCCGCATTTTACAGTAAACTTCCGTTGGGTCGCTTAAAAACAAATATCGCAAATCGATTTCACAATCGCAATATTTGTCAGAAAATCGCTATTAGATTTTTTCCCAAAATCGTGCAGCCCTACTGTAGCTAAATGTACGTTTTAATTCAGTTGTTTGCCCAGAGATGTGTGTTCTTGTTCAATTATAGCCGAAAAGCACAAATGTTAGCGCATATTTTTAAATCAAATTGTTGTCATTCACCCATGAATTGAATCCTTTCTTGAACCAAATGTACCTTTAAATTGCAAACCGACAATCCTCTCAGAATAGCAGCGTGTACAATTATATATAAAACGGTTCTTCTGTGGAAGCTTATAAGAGGTTGAATTGGGTTATCTGTGCGGCTAACATATAGAGAGATTCTAGGAACACTTGTAGTGAACTTGGCACATGGTGTTAAGCATTACAGGGCCAAGAATAGAGACTGATGAATGAAAGTTGTTCTGCAAGAGCGATGAAGTGGACGGAAATAGCTTCGGGATGCCGGGTAGGGCAGGTGTGAATTTGTGTCCCTGGAAGCAAACAGGTGACACAAAGTCTGAGAGCAAACGCTGGAAATGAGATCAGAGATTTGCATGGGACAAAACTGCTATAATTTATAAGTGTTCTTATACTGCAACCAAGCTATAATGTTCTTACCGCTTGGTTGTCTATGTAAGGTTTTTCAGAGTTCAAGTTAATGTCTCTAAATGTCTTTTTTTGTCAGTCTAAAACACATTCTAATAAGTTCATTTAGTTTAGTTTTCCATTTTATCTTTAGACTAAAGAGGCAAAAGGGTTCTGAGAACACACTGTATGCTACATGCTTATCAATTAAAAAGATGCAGATAAGATTAGCAGCTACCTGGTAAACACAGAGGAGCCTTTTGCATCTGAAAAGCCAGATCATTTCCTGCAGAACTCCAGATAAATATTTGTGTTTCTCCGTGCCCATGGGTAAATAGGTAACTGTATGCCAAAAACAACAACAGCATAACAGTTTATAAGATGTGATGCTGATATGTCAGTCTAATCCAAGTGGCAAGAAGAAAAGGGAATAAAACTTTAACCAACAATACCAACAAAGTTTAACATTATTTCAAAGTGTTTTGCATATTCTGTATATAATGTAAGCTTCTACAGTTGGCCTGTTCCCCTCTCACTAAATATCTTGTCGCCTAACAGCTTGGACAGATTCTTTTCAAGCATGTATTTATAAACGCTTAGTAGCCGAAAGATTTTCCATTTCCTTAGAATAATCATGTCATGATACTGTGTGCCCAGCAGTCTGGTGGTATGACGTACAGACAGACAGTCCCTGGTAAAGCTGCTGATGTGGACAAGAGGGTGGGAGTTTTTTCTCAGGGCGATGCCAAGTTGGCACTTCACAGATAAAGCCACAGCTGTGGCACACACAGACTTTAGTTTGGCCTTGTGAACAGAGTCAACATGGAGCACTTCAACCAGAGTGTGCTTCTCTCTGGTGGATTTGGAAAGACAGCACAGCTCCGATACCATCACAGAAGCTCATCTGACTGCCCCCCAACACAACTGAAAAGCAAATATGTTTCTTACTGCTATGGAACAAAACATTAACGGCAAGTCAGTAAAACTTACATTTTCTCAATCACTGGGGATTCAAATAAAACTCAAATACAGTCTGAAATGTCATCTAGCAGCTGTTGTGCATCGAGTAGGAAGCAACACTTTTAAATGCTTTATAAATGTGTTGTTTCAAAATTATTATTTGTTGGTGTCCTAAGCCAATATTCAGTATCTGTTCAATTAGTGCATCTTACTACTTATGCATCATTCATGAAGCTTGCTCTATTTATTTTGCAACTGCAACCCATTCCATTCTTAATACAATATATGTCATATCAATTTGTGATTGAAGTTGTTTTCCAATGCAAAATATCTTGTTAAGTACATACCTCAAACATGATTCATATTAAACAAACATTTAAGAAATTGTTGTCAGATGTTTATAAAAAACAAATATATCAGTCAATGTTTGCTATCAAAGTCTTAAGATGATAACAGTTCCGGCTTAACACATCTATGGTCTCGTTCATATCCTTTAGAGCTGGCATAACTTATGTTATCAAGTCCTATTAATCTTGTGATTTCCTCGCCTTAATTTAGCCGCCAGTAAAGTTGGTTGAGACGAAACTTAATGAAGACGCTTGGGTATAATGACGTTTAAAAAGCCATGTCTTATTGAACTGTTTCAAAAATATAAAAGCAGAACAAAACTAGTAGCAAAACTACTGACATATTGCTTTTTCCAAATTCATGAATAATATGCTTATGATGGGATTCTATGTTTATTGATGGATTGTGAAAACCGATATCCTAAGGGCTAATGTGAGACAATGATTTCTAGCTTTGAAAAAGATGAATCTTGAGTCAGTAAGAAACCATGTGGTTTCAAGGCTACTGGATGAAGCGAGCACATAAACTGTGTTGAGAATACGGAAGGAAAATAAGAGGACTGAGCTGAACATCCTCAAATAGCAGCGATAAATCACACCAACATGACCTTAATACAACAGTGGAGAGTGGAGAATATATTTGCTGTTCACAAAGCACATAGTAAGAGATATAGATCGAACAGCGGAAGTACAAAGACTCCATTAGACTCCATAGTGTGGCAGTAGCTCAGTCAGTGGGGGCTTGGACTGTGAGCCGTAGGGTCGCCGGATCAAGTCCCCGAACAGACCTAAATATGGAGTGTGGACTGCTAATTTGAGAGATCCCAGTTCACCTCCTGGGCCCTGCCGTGGTGCCCTTGAGCAAGGCACCGGACAACCCCCTCCCAACCCCAATCCCAATGCCAATGCTCCCCGGGCGCTTTGCTATAGCTGCCCACTGCTCCTGGTACTAGGATGGGTTAAATGCAGAGAACACATTTCACTGTGTGTGCGCTGTGTGCTCTGCATGTGTGACCATTAAAGAGGGTTTCATTCAATTCTATTAATGTCCACTGTTAATATTTGAACATCTAAGTGAAGACTGAGCAAACCAATATTGGCGATTCAAAGCTGCTAGATACATACTGCTGTCCGAACAGATTCCTGAATAACTGCAACCTAAACCAATAATACCTCATTCACACCAACGGTGTTTCAGGGCCGGTTTGGAGCTGGAGCTTGAAAAGCACCGGGTTTTCCTCTTCACACCGCAGCGGAGTAGCCTCTTAGCTCAAAAAATTGTCCGGCCAGAGCAAAAGCACCACATACGTCACGCTTACGTCGAGGCGGGGGCGGGGGCAGGGGCAGGATCAACTCCTGAACAACAACAAAAAGCCGGCGTTTTATCCAGTTTGTACACAACGATGGAGAAACTTAACAAGCAGCAGTGGTCCACTGAAGAGACCAGCTACCTACTGGGAATCTGGTCTTCCTAAGAGGTACAGAGGAAGCTGGAGCACAATCGGCCATTGTTGTTGTTGTCGGTGTCAGCTGTGAGGGGTTTCCACGCGGTTTGGCTTTATGAAGCAGGCACGCAAACGGTTACGTCATGACGCAAACGATGACGCAATGACGCAGCACCAGTCGGACTCTGAGCAGTGTGAAAAGAGCCGGAGCTAAACCGAAGAACCGGTTCTGAACCTGAAAAGCTCTAGCACGGAGCTTGAACCGGAGTTGCGTTGGTGTGAATGAGGTATAAGAGAAGATTAAACCTTTAACTTTTTCAAATGGCAAAAATCTTTGAGCCAACAAATGTAATATTTGAAACAGTTTCAGTATTCATAAAAACTGTATATCCTATAAATACACTGCATTTGTTGAAACCTTTTTGTCTCCAATTCAATGCAGGAGCTTTTAATCGATGTTTCTATTTAGAGCTGGTGCCCTGTGATGTCTCAGAGGAAGAAAGTGAAACCCTGAGTTGCTCGACAGAGGGACAATGTTTCTCCACATTCATTTCACAGTTTTAAGTTCTTCGCACTGTGACAATGCTTTCTCAGGAAAACAACAACTTCTGCTCAACATAACAATGGGATTAAGGTTTTGTGTATAAGCAAAAAAACCTTGTTCAAAAAGTGGCACTTATTATCTCTTTATTTGAATTGTTGCCATGCAACATTTTCCTTTGTGGATTTCCATCATTACACATGAACATACATTTTCTCAGAAACGTAGAGAATCAATCTCGTCTACTGCGAGTCCCTACCAGAAGGTCTCTGTAAGGGACTTCAAATCGTAGTCGGTGCCAGCAAACTATTAAATCAGTCTTGTGCATAACAAACAGAACTGAAGGAACCCTAGAAGCTAAAGCCATGAGACAAGTGTGTGTGTTGGAGCAAAGCCCCACTCACACACTGGCACTTGCACACAAGCACTCAGACATACACAATCTTGTTAGGCTTTTATTTGTTCCATTAGAAAAAGCTTTTTCCCTCAATTGATGATGGGCAGCAATTACTGTAAACCACAGGCCGTCTGAAGGCATCCATTTGAATAAGTCTGCTGAAAGCAAGTCCACTGTTGTCAAGGCAGCAAGACAGCGATTAAATCACCTAGTGCCATTAGAGAATCAATTACTGCGCTGCACTGCCTGGTAGCACACTTCTTAAACCTGGGAAATAGTTTTGGACAGCCAAAGCAGATGAACAAGGCTGTACTTCACAAGCGGTGCTTTCTGCAATATGAGATCCGGCCACATATGTGTCCTGCAATGCAAACGGCTGATAACACACAAAAGCTGATGGATCAGGAGGGTGCGGAGACAGAGGGCACGGACGCAGCGTTACCTTTGGTTGAGGTGCGCAGCCGGTGGCCAGTCGGTGCAGCTGTTCTGAAGTATGGCTGGAGAACAGATCGGAGCAGCACGTTGTGCGGCCCAGTCTCTTCATCAAAGAGGAGATGAAGCTGCAGCCACAGCCACACATCGACTTGCTCATTAGTAGACTCGCTGTTCTGGGGTTAGAAGACGTGTGGAAAAGAGATGAGCTGCGAGCCACATCCACTTCCTGTTCCTCTGAATCCCTTAATTGTCCTCACAGCTGATGCCTTTTCTGTAATTATTCCACATGCCGCTGATCCACAGGTACTCCGTCACTGAGATCAGGTTTGTTTCAGCAACATAATACAGACGCCGGCGCTCACCTTAATCCACATTAAGGACACGTGTGTTGGGAAGTACAGTTTCCCGGTCCATTTCCCTGGTGATTGCTTCACACCTACTCCACTCCCGCCGCTCTACTTCTATCTCTAAACAACACACGCCTCCTGCTGTAGCTTCCTCTTATTTTTTTCTCAAACTCCCTCTCATCCATATAACAGCTTCTTGTGATATTGCAAATAATACTCAGGATGCAACGCCTGTCACTACTCCCGTCTGCCTCCCACAGTTTCCATGCGTGTCTCTCCCCTCCCTCCACTGCCTGCGGCTTCTGTGAAATGAGGATGCTATCGCCGTCAACGCTGCAGCCACCACTGTACAGCCTCCCCCCCCCACCACCCCGTAAACCACTCAGACTCAGCTCCTCCAAGTTGCTGATAAAAGTGCTTCTCTCGAATGACATCTGAGCTCCCGTTTGTTCCAATAATTGAGGAAGCAGTGGACAGAATATTGTAAGAAATCCAAGCCAGTCTGCGTGCACCAGAAGGACTCATGAGCAGGATACAGTGGGGGAGGGGTCCGGGGTAATCATTTAGGAGACAATAACAGGGCAGAAAGGACTATTATGGTAATAATCCGTCACCGCGGTCAAGATCCCGCTGAAGTCAAATAAAATGGCCACTTGAAAAGCTTCGTCTCTCAGTGGAAAATTAGCAACTCTTTAAATATGTACTTATTTATCTCATTCCCAGTAATTAACAGTCATTACGCTTTTACGAATGCACACTATTTTAGGATTTATGCAGCTGGCATGTCTGTGATTAGAGCAAGAGCAAACATCTGCAGTAAAAAAGTTCTTCCTTTTTTAACTCCCTCGTGTGTCAACATCTGTCCCAGCTTTAGTGAGACTTCATATTCACTGCTCACCTCAGCGCAGACGCTCAAACCTGACGATGAAGTGGCGCTCGGGGACGACATTAACATTGTTCAGCACAGAAGCTCATAGTTACCAGAGCTGATGAGGCTGTGGGGCCTTGGGAGGGAGGGAGAGAAGGAGGAAGGGATGGAGGGGCGATGATAACGGCAAAGCAAAGATAGGTTTTCCAAAAAAACTGAGAATGGGTCCTCTGTTAAAGGAACGGCAGCAGCTGGCTATTAATAGCACACACATAACAGTAAATGTTCAAAATCACTGCCTGTTATCACCACCAATACAGGGACACAGAGATATGCAATGCAGCAGCAGCAAAATACACTAAAAACACAAACCTATTGTTTTCCACAAATGGCTACAAGAATCAAAAGTCCCATAATTAAAACATGAAATAATAAATATAATTATGGATTACACGGTCAAAATGTATTGGTCAAATGTTTGCTAACAAAAGTAATCCAACTTTTTTCGTATGAGAACGCAAACTGTTTGAATACATGTCTTACATTTGGGAAAATTACGGAAGAATATCACAGGAAATTACAATGACGACATATTTCACTATTTTCTGACATGTACTGTAATGGCCAAAATAGTCAATCTAATAATCAAAATGTAAATAAAAAAAAACCTGTAACACCTGTGCTATGGTCTTATTTGCTTGAAACAATGAAACAGCTTTACAAGCATTACTTTTAACTAGATAGCAAACCATCGAGTGATTTCATTTCAATTTAAAGTATGGAAATGTGTGTTTTTATTTGACAGCCTCAGTGATCGCATCTAGTTCTTTGTTTGTTATTTTGTCCTTATTCTTCTCATCTGTGTGCAATGATGAAGTGGAATCAAATGCCCTGGATATTAATTTAATTTCGCTTCTCACCTCAGTTTATCCTGCTAATGGCAAAACTGGGTCTTGAAACGTCAACTAATATCCTAATGTCGAGTTTATGAGCAAATACGCCACCTCTAACATTGGCGTCACGTCTGAATGCACCTTTAAGTGGTCAATTAAAGTTTGTTTCCACAAAGGGTATATAAGTGTCTTTGCCCCTGGGCTGTCCACCGTGTTTAGTATGCTAGATGCTGTCTGGCTGGCTTAAATGACACAGAGAGAACTACTCTAAAATCGACTGCCATTAGTCTCTTTTCAGTTGAATATTGCAAAAATGACAAGTGCTGCTATTGCCACATCCGTTTATTTGGGTGGAGTGCTTCAGGCTTTGATGTGCAGCTGTGACAGAGTGCCAATTTGCCCACAACATAAAAGGTGGTGAAAAGGGTAATAATGA
Organism: Notothenia coriiceps; assembly: GCF_000735185.1. Taxonomy (NCBI): domain Eukaryota; kingdom Metazoa; phylum Chordata; class Actinopteri; order Perciformes; family Nototheniidae; genus Notothenia; species Notothenia coriiceps. The sequence continues at coordinate 20,647 of NW_011347715.1, forward strand.
AGCACTTAAAGCTGTTCTCCGTGCTCACTCAGTGGCACATCTTTGTGCTGCCGGTGGGAGGGGTGAGGTGCTAAAGGTGACAGCTCTCTGTGATTCATTGAAACAGAAATATCCTCAAACACCAGGTTGTCGTCTCCAGGGAACAAACAGAACAGCAGGAGGGGAATTCAACACAGAGATCTCTATCTACAGCCGTGTATAAAGAAAAGTATTACACTGTCAAACTAAAACAAGGACAAACACAATCTTAAATCATAAACAGCGAACAACAAGGCAATACAGTGACAAAACGCTTTATCCTAAAGGGGACCTATCATGCAAAATGCACTTTTGTATGAATATATGTCCCCGGTGTGCCAGGGAACTCACCAAGTGTCAGAAAACACAACCCTCTCTTTTTTCCTCCATACCCAACATCTCTAAAAACGGGGCTGCAACGGATCTGATACAGATTTGAAATATCTCTGACGTCAGAAACGAGGAGCTCCGCCTATATGGGCAACTCTCCACCTATCAGGAGGAGACAGCCACGGCCATTGCCGTTCGAAAGCGCTGTAGTACATATGCCAGGCCTGTAGATGGTGCTGTAGTCTGCCACAAAAGCAGTGAAGAAGACTTCTCACAGATTCAGCCCTTGCAAAAACAGGGCTAAAAAAGAGCAAATATAGCAAAATTAGGCATGGCTCAAATGCAGATCTGTTTGGTATTTTGAGAAAAAAAACTTCACAGACATGTTTTATATAGGTATGGCCCTACAATATATGTTTCAAATATAGCATGATAGGTCCACTTTAAATCAGAATGCTCCATAAGCAGAATGTAAGCGTGATCATGTTTACTGTTTTGTTCTGTTCTGTTCTCGGTCAGAACTGAAAGGCGGGCCAAAGGGTGCCCTGCTCATTATTTATGAATATTGCTTTTCACTGTGTCAGCTCACTGCTTCAGTATTGATCCATAAAGAGGAGACTCACTGCAGCAGAGCGGAGAGTTTCAGAGGAAGACATAATGACTCGCGGCTTACACACAGCACTTACAGCAAGTATCAAATCCCAGTGGAGGAGTAGCTAGACTGGCACAAAGCATGGTATGAATATTATTATTTAGCTTATGATTAAAGAAAGGTGTGTATAAACCCTGCACTCACCCTGCAGTGTGCCTACTCGACTAACATTCAGCACTGCATTAACTGAACAAGAGCTGTACAGATCAATACTGTTCTCTATAAAGATCTGTGTTTCTTATACTCAACGGAAAGAGTCAAGTGCATTATATAAAGTCAGTTAGAGGTTAATGAGATTGTCCTTATAATGTTCTTTATGACTGCAATAAAGAAAATCAAGCTGAATCTTTTCAAATGTTGAAAGGGCTAACCCCTAGATTCCACCGGGTCCGTCTGCGTTGCGTTACGGCTGCGTTACGGCTGACGGCTCAGAAGCGTCCCAGAAGCGTGTCGGCGCTGGGCTCCGCTCAAAATAGGATTCAAGTCTATTTTTCTATGCGACGCGAGGCACCGNCTCTGTGTGGCTCAAAAACTAAAATCTGTGTCACTGCTATACTCATCTTTCATGCTGATCCCCTAATGTTTAAGATAACACTCCTTTTCAAAACAATGATTCACACTTAATGTCTGATTACAGCCATCTACATGTTTGGTTTCTTAACCTGTTAAGACCCAAGCCTGTTTTTCAGGTCTCATTAAATTAATAATCTTTGTTCTCAAAGTAATGATAAACCTGTGAGTTGGATGTAGAAAAGTCAGAATCAATATAGATGTTTTTTATTTTAAAGAAAATTCAGATTGAACATAGTAAAGAAAATGTAAATGATAGTGTCCGTCCAAAAATTCTTTTTTACTTATAGTGAAAACCACCCTTGGATGATGGGTTAGTAGACTAAAAGCTTTAGGAATCCAAAGTACAACATATAATAAGTACCCTGTATCAAGATTGATACAAAGCAAGTGACATTTTACCTTTTTAGACAGGTTTAGAAAAAAAACTCCACCTCTGGGGTCATTTGGGTGGAAATGGGCGTTTTTGCCGTTTCTCTGGAACCCATTGGTCGATTTTGATGATTGACATCTCTTTCGACTGTTAGAGCCAATAGAATCAAAGGGGAATTTCCAAATACATACCAACGTTACCATTGAGAAGTGGGGGCTATGCGCACGCAGTTTGCCTAAAGCGAAAGCTATCTTACGCTCTGAAATCTGAAAACTAGTTTTATTGCTGATGGATCAGAAATCATTTCAAAGTGACACAGACACATTAGATTAACCTATGGATTAACCTTCAGCAGCGTTTTTATCGTTTTAATGCCATTGAAGACAACTTTTGATCAGACATAAACAAAGGTAAGACATATTGCCGTGTTTGCTACCTAATGCCACATGTTGTGATGTCTGTTTTTGTTTATAATGTCGCGAGTTCTGATCATGGAGTGATGATACAGATACCTATCGATTCTATGTAATCTCACAATGCTAATCGATATGTTGGATTTCCATTTACGATAAGGGTTTTATGAGTGAGTTCTGTGCTAACGGCGTTAGCATTTTTTCTCTCAGGGCTAATTCAGAGGCTCAGCGTTAGTCTTGTGTTTTTTTTTTGCTAAAAATGGTTCATATCATCAGTTAGCTGAGTTTCTTCCCGTTACATGGATGTGAAACATTCATAGTTTATTAAATATTAAGAAGCCCTCAGGCGCTGTTTCCTGCAGATGATGCGTTTTTCAACAGGTTAAACACACATTTCAAATTGAAAAAGACCAATGACAAGAAAGAATATTTTCGTTTGCATTTAGCGTTTCTTCCCCAACTGTTGAAAAGAAAAGTGTATCAAGTGACTGGTAACCATTAAAACTGTCTCTCAGTGCGTCAAAGGTCTATATGAACACTACAGACAGTCAATAATTGTAGGGAAATTCGATATGATGGAGTCTGAAGTGAGAAAAGAAGATGGTATTAAAATATTTATGTATATGTATTTATGTTTCACTGTGGAGCTAAGCAGGGCTAAAGGCACTACGTTTTCAATAAGACAGAGAGCAAAGACCAACGCAGTAACCTTACACTTTTTTAATATCCTCCTCTAAATCTAGTCTCAACTATTTTCTGCTGTTGTGTTTTTAAATGGAACAGAAAGGTAGGTTTCATATGACATTGTGTAAGAGCTAGTGATCAACTGAAATCTATTCAAACTAAACTTTTGTGTCTAAAGAGAATATACTTATCCTTACTGGTAACCAACCAAAGGAAGAAACTAGTGAATTGTAATCATAACAATATCTTAAATCTTTTTTAAATAACCTATGTAGTTGAAGTTGCCAATCTCTAAATACTAAACAAAACTTGCGCATTAGGGTAACATAACCGGATACTTTCTTATTGTAACATGCAACTATGTAAAGTATTCCTTTGAAAGCCAATTGTTTTCTTATTTTTTGGAAACATATATATGGTTTACCTGCCTCTATATGCTTGATTTAACATTTTAAAATCATGATCCTTCGCTGTATAAAGCCAATGTTGCTGCCGATGCTTAAGACTAATGCCGGTACTTAAGACTAATGAAGCCACTAATGAGACGTTACGGTAGACCGCTGTAACCACTGTGTAAGCTTAGAGTCTGAAACACTAGAAACTAAAACAACCACAAACTTCACAAAGGTAAATTATTCACCCAACACAACACTGACCAGATCTGTAGTGATGAGAAACACACTTTGAAAGCAAATTTGTAGACAAATTATTCCAGTGGCTAATCAAGTGGCAAATGGCGCCATTAATCTCTTCAAACCAATTAGTGGTTGATACATTTAAGTGGGCTTGTATATTACGTCCTCAATTATCATTAAGCTCCCAAATTGTGACACACTGAAAGGAAAAAGGGAAATTAGATAGTTTCTCAAACCCTCACGGCTCATCTCAAAGTTAGCATCCTTTCATCTAAAAGGCCAACTGTCTGTGTTTCTGTTAAAAGGGTTCAATATCAAAACACTGACACAAACTGTGTGTCATTAAGACAACACAAGAAAAACTCAATATGAACTCAGTATATTACGGAGTTTGCAGACAGACCATTTCCTCTGGTGCACTCTGCTGGAGAAAAGGCAGATTGTGGATTATTTCTCGGAGACTATAGACTATAAATGTTTCCCTATCATCTTTTCTTATCTTTGGTTGAATCTAGGAAGCGGTGACATTGTATACATACATCTTAACACAATTGAATGATAACCTATACATTGAATAGTGTCAGAAAAATACACAGACAAATGAATTTGTCCTTGGTCAGAATTCATCTCTGGGCAACATGCCAAAGCAAAACGAGGTCCAGTCACAAAAGCCACAACTTCCTGTCTCCCAAACACTAGAACAAAGTAGGATTTCCTGTTTCCTACAGATCCTGAAAGCATGAATGAGAAAGTGTTAACCTCACCCCTCAAAGATGACACAGCATTTTACAACACAACACAGATCGGACTCAAAGCCGTGACAAAAAAAAATACAAATACAAATTATTATAGACCCAATGCCCGATCAACCACTAGAAAACATCCCGGAAAAAAGTGTTACTGGAGGATGTTAATCACTTAATACTCATCTTCTGTATCCGTCAACACATCATAAAGTGGACTTCCTTAAAATGATATTCACTTTAACTTGCAGTATGAGCCAGATAACAATACATGGCCGGTAACTACTTCCACGAGGTCCTGCCTCCTAATCAAACACTGACCCAGTCTCACATTGGGAATACTTGTTCTTCTTTAGTGTATATAATTTGATGTTTTTTAAGAAGATATACATGGCACCTCATTCACTTTTCATCTACTTACAGACAGATGTGCATTGATAGACTTAAAGTTAGTCACTGGAAAAATGTGTCTGAATTGAATTACTGTACTTAAAAAGCAGAACTTTCCACACTTCTGAAATGTACATCGGCAGCGTTTTTTTAACTGCTATCCTCCCATTATCAATTGTGAGTACGCTGTTCTCTGCAGGCAAAAGGCTGTTCTGAATTATTTACAGAGAAGGAGTGGGTGAGAGGTGTGGGTCTGATTAGGGAGTGACACAGAGGAGGGCTAAATCTCAGCCATTCAAACAGACTGCTTAGGAAGCAGTTTCAAATTCAAATTTTAGAAAAGACCTTTTCATGAAAGCAGTGCAATTCTTCCTTCAGGGAAACTACAGCCAGCTGCCTATCTGCTGAAATTCACTATCCTTCTATTCCTTCATGTTCACTAAGACGAAATAACTATTCCAGGAAATGTAACAAGCAGAAGCACGCACACTTCAATGATCACATATCAAAGTATTTTGGTTTCAAGATCCTTTTTCTCAAGAACTGTGTGTCATTTCTTCCATATAATTACTGGACACATTAATCATTTTCCTGAGCACAAGGAGATGGCATTGGGATAACAAAGGGAAACTGAACTTGGTCTTAGATGACAATTTTTTCCCAAGCCATCATCCTGCATTATTCAGAACCCCATATCAGATGTCCTTCATCCGGTCCCAGAGACCAGGGTAACAGTTTTATGGGAAAGACGATGTTAACATTTTGATATTTGAGTGCCAGTACGCACTTTAAAAATGCAGCAGAGACCAAGCAAGGCGCTGCTCTGTGCTATCAGTTTACCTTTCATTCACTCACGCGTGCCGGGATGAATAATTCACGACTTGCACCACACTCATGGCTTTAAAAAGGAAGAACCCCCCTTACAGCAATGAGCACTGAATACACCAGCAACACATTAACTGTATGCTTTTTCTCCCCACTGTAATTGTGCTTTAAAAAAACACATGTTAGATGTTCTATAGAAAAGATACACATTTGATAGTAGAACGGTTTGCTGATACAAAAGGCTCTGACATTTTCAATGAATTAACATAACATTAAAGAACAAAAGGCAGTTTATTATGCTTCATTTGATATTCACATGCCTTTTCAGCTTCCACACACACTTCCAAAAAGTGCGAACACGCACTTAGGTTGCCTCCGAGTGAATTCACCTCCTGTTTGTTCACAACAACTCTAACAACTTCCACAGTGTCTCGTGCGCGAGTGTGAAAGGTCTGCTTCCTGTCTGAGCGCTGACAATGAAACACAGGGCGGGGCCTCACACACATCCTCTACAGCCATCATTCACTTGTCCTCCTTGATCTCAGAGGCACCTTTTTTCCCTGTTTCATCAGATAACTAATGGCTTACACATCTTCAAAAGAGTAGCGATTATAGGCGTTATACTTCCCTTCCCCTGTGTGTTATGTAGGTTTTTGTGCATGTAAATGGTCTGCAAAGGCTAACATTAGGGCTGCTCGATTATGGCAAAAATCATAATCTCGATTATTTGGGTCAATAATTGTAATTGCGATTATTAAATGCGATTATTCATTGACTTTGAAAACATCCTTTTATTGGAGAGAAAAAAATGTGAACAGTATGTTTTTAACAGTTGATTACTCTGAACTTTAAGTATAATTCAACTGAAAAAAAAAAAAAAAAAAAGGAAACTAATAATAATAATAAAAAAATAATCGTTTTATTTCGATTTAGTTGTTTTTGTAATCGTTGCAAGCCATAATTGTAATAGCGATTAAAATACGATTAATTGAACAGCTCTAGCTAACATCCGTGAGTTTCTCTCCCTTTTATTCACCAAAAGAGATGAAAAAGACTAAGAGCATTTGTAAGATACTTACACTAATGTAAAACTCATTATGTGCCCCCATTGTTAATCTAGTGCCGTCATACTCTTAACTTTACTTCATTTCTGGTGCTGACTGTTCTTTGGTTTTCTTATCAAACCGTTTGTTATGATTTTGATCCCTTTCTGTAAAGCACTTTCTTTGGTATCATTAAAGCAGTGCCTCCTTTAGGTTGAGCACTTATCTATGGAGGAAGCTGCGGTGGAGTGGGAATAAGAGGTTTTTGATAACAGACCCCTACATGGGAAATGTGTTGCTAGGAAACAGCTGGGTTCAAGCTTACATCCCATCAGCTGTTGACGACACCTAACAAAAAACACCGACATGATATAACTTTCTTCGTAACAGATTGCTAATGTGAAACTTTAATGTTGTCCATAAATTGGCAAAAAGCGACCTGTGGAAGTTTATTATCCTTGTTTGTTTTGTTCACCGTTTGTCTTCCATGATTTAATTTCTGAAAACAAAGTGTGTGTGAACAAAATGCGGACAAAGAGAGATACATAAGCCGGAGATCTGAAGAATACAAATATGATTGCAAGGAGCCTTACACATGGTTGTTTTAGCTATGAATAGCCACCTGCTTTATATTCTGACCCAAACACCCAAAGAAAGGTTCAGATACATTATGATACTACGAAAAACTATTTAAATGGATTCTTTGGCATCTACAAAAAACAAAATGTTTTTTCTGAGCCTTTCAGAACAACCACACATCGCACCATTCCTGTGTGTAAACCAATGCGATAAGCACTTCATGCAGCAGGAGTTACACACACAGAAACTTCCTGACCCCAGAGAGGGGTTCACACAGTTGCAGTGTTTACTTACAGTTCTCTCCGTCTGTCTTTGTTCAGGCCACAATTGGTCTTCTCCACTCCAGGTCCGACTCTAAGGGATGATTCTCTCTGCGGACAAAGAGGGGGAAAAAGAGCCGTCAGTACAGAAACCTCGGAGGTCATTGAGGAGTTAACAGGTCGTGTGGTTGCTGGAATGTGAGAGGGGAAAGCAGAAAGGCCACGAATAGTGAGATAAGGATGCTGGCAATTCATGGTTTCTTCTTTAAATCTCATAGAGAAGAGGTGAGTCCTTCAATCTGTTTGCTAAATGACAAAAACAGGACAATTGAATGACCTGGCAACCCTTACAACACCTGCATCAGTGTTACAGTGAGTCACCATGGCGGGTTCTTCCATCTTGTCTGATGGGAAGTGAACAGAGGGAAGCTGCTGAAAGCCAGTGAAGGCTTTAACAGCATCATCATGGAGATTCTTTGCTAATGGAAAACAAATCCAACCTAAATTTGAATTCTTCCAAATAATTTGCAAGAAATTGGCATATCCTGATCAAGTCATTTTGGCCCTGATTTCAATACAAACAAAAGTTGTAGACTATATGCTAATATAGATTTTAAACATGAAGATACAGGAGTGCTTCAATCACAGACAGCTCAGTGTTGATGTTAGGGCGTTTAATTGAATACAAACAAATTGTCAAATGATGGCACCAACATTGTAAGGGATACCAAAGAGTCATGGCCTCCTGGATAACACCACTGTCGGGGTAGCTTTGAAAGCAGAGAAGTTAAGAAAACATTATTATAAACAGAGATGTGATTCATCCATTCGTCTAATTTACCCAAATGTACCAATTGAAAAACACAAAATGTTATAATTATATTTCTATAAGTAACATTTGAATTCAATTCAAGTAGTTCAAATCAAAGCTGGAAACACCTGTCAGCTCTGGATACAATCTGTTTTGAACAAGAATGAGTTCATAGTGTTACTATTACCAACCCTGTCTGATCTTTCTAACACAATCCAGATGTTCACTTGAAACTCTGCCAGCCTGTATAAAGACTGCAGCAAAAGTCCAAAAGCGAACAGATTAATAGTTTACCTTGGACTATAACCGACTAAAAAGAGGTCAAAACACAGGTGATGGGGTTTTAATATGGACTCTATTGTATGGTAAAATCCCATAAACAGAATTGTTGGTTTGATTCCAGCCAGGACCTTTGTTGTGCCCCCCTCCCATCTCTTCCCCTAGTTTCTACTCTGCCTCTTCTCTATCAACAATCCAATAAAGGTGAAAATGCCCTGCGAAAACAAGGTGTTTTAATATGAGAAAAGGAGCTGTAGGTTTTGAACAGCTGCGTGCAAACATAAATTAGACCCACAGGACTCCCCAGCAGCAACAGGGAGCTTGTGTAAAGAGAATAGCATTTCTTGGTTGACGTAAACAAAACTGGATATGAACTTCAATTTCTGGGAAGCGAACAGATGCCCAGACATCCAGCTGTTTGACATTTGATCACCGTGAGACAGAACGATGGTTGACTAAATGAAAAGCCGCACAATTTAGTATTCTTATACAGGATTTTATTTGGTAAAAAGGGGGTGAAATCTGCTTTACGGGGTCCCAGAGGACTAGTGGTTAGGATGCATGCCATGTGGTCACAGTGAAATTCCAGGTGGGCTGTTTCTGCATGTCATACTCTCTCTGCATGTACTGTATCTATTCTGTCAATATAAATGGCATTGACAAAATGCTAAAAAAAAAAAAATTAACCGTTAAGATAAATAGCAGAAATATTAGTGAGCAAGAATGCTATTGGTTCAACAGAAGTGAAGAAGTAGTAGTGAGTAAACTCATCGATTAGTTGATCGACAGAAAAATAATCACCTATTTCTAGATTTTTATCTTGCAAAAAGCGCAAAAATGCAGTTTTCAGCAACTCAAATATTGAGGTATCCTGTTCTCTCTCTTTTGTATCTTTTTCAAGGGAATATCTTTGGACTGACAGAGCAAGACATTTATATTGTATCACCTTGGAGTGAAGTTTTATAAGCCAAACGATCCATTGACTAATCTAGAAACTATTTGGCAGCATAAAAGCTAATGAAAGTAAAGTTAGTTACAGCCCTGGAGCAGAATAATGATTTGTTCTCGTATTTATGATCCAAGGAGGGTTTAGGAGTGAGTTTGTTCTCCAAAACATCTCCTTTATTTCAACACAGAGGTCTTTAGCTTCAGGCCACGTTTACACGGATACGATAACGAAAAGGAACCTTAGTCGACATCAAAAAAGTCTTCCGTCCACACGGTATCGGCTCAAGAAAAGTGTCCGTCCACACGAGACCGCTGGAGACGCTGCGTGTGGACGGAAGACTTTTTTGATGTCGACTAAGGTTCCTTTTCGTTATNAGGAAGATGAGAGAAAAGCTAAAGTGAGGAAAAATTGGCGGAGAGAAAGTCGATGAAAGACTGTGTGTGTGTGTGTGTGTGTGTGTGTGTGTGTGTGTGTGTGTAGGGACTGATTTAGTAAACAGGGGAATAGAGAAGGAAACACAACGTAAAGAGGAGAATCAAAAAAGATTAGCAGAGCTGGCTCTACAAAGGTCCAGCCTGCCGTCAGCATTTGTGTGTGTGTGGGCAGAGGCATTCGAGAGAAAGTGAGATCAAGGAAAGAGGAAATTAAAGGGATTTTCTGTGGGGAGCTTCAAGTCACCTTGAAGAGAGAGAGGGCTCTCCCATCTCCGGGAAATCTCATGAAAACAAACCCTCTTAGGATCTCATCAAGCGGGAATTTAGGGCAACAGCAGACAACAAACATCAAGGAGGGCTGGGAAAAAAGGTTAGGCTGTAAGTAGGTCAAATGTGTGTAAATTAAAACACACACCTCAGGCCCTTTTTCTTCCTACCTCCTTCAAAAAAGCTCCTGCTTACGGTGTCCAAAATAACTCCTCTGCATTCACTGCCCATTACATAATACACAATAGTTTACTCGATGGTGAGCTGTAAATAAGGATTTTGCAGCATCCCTGCACCCTACAACTTTAATACATTTACAGATCTATAGAAAGATTGGCATCGTCATCTAGGCTTTGTAAAGGACTCATACTTCCATTAAGGGATTTTATGAGGGGACCATCATTTGCATACATTTAACACGCAAACATTTAGACAAATAAAAAGTGTTGAGGTTATAAATGTGTTTTATCATAATTAAATTAGGGATGCTCCGATCGATCGATATCGGCCGATACTCACTCTCTGCCGATCGATCGGTGCTCTCTAAAAATGCCGATCGCGAGAGCCGATCGCATGACGTAAAATACATGACACTTTTCTCTGTGCGCGGCAAAACAAGCTCGCCAAAATGGCTTCACTGGTCTGGCAGTATTTTAAGTGTCCGAAAAAGACAATAAAATAGCGGTATGCATCGTGTGTGAAGCAGAACGATCAAGTAACTCAGCACTTGATGACAGACTTGTTAACTGCGTAAAAAATGTGTATCCTTTTGTTGGGCATTTTACAAGAGGTAGTAGGGAGAGGTATCACAAAGAAAGATCTGCAACAAAAACGGTTCAAGTCCACAAAGTTGTATACGTATTACTCTTTTGTTGTATCATATTGTGTCGTTGTGGCCAGGTACCAAGAGTTCTGTGGTCTTTGGGTCGGGGGTTGATTCGCCCTGATCTAGATACTGCTAGTCACATAGCCGCATGAATGTGAGACACGCTAGCTTGCGCAGTAGACTCAAGATTCAATTCAAGATTCAAGGCTTTTATTCCATTCGTACATAGCTACAGTGTAGTTATGTCGATGAAAATCTTATGTCCCAGGCTCCTCCAACAGTGCAACACAATAAAACAGGTAAAATAGTGCAAGTAAATACAATAAAATAGAATAGAAGTAGTGCCATAAGAGTCTATATACAAGTGATGCATCATTCGTAAGTTACAAACAGGTGAATGTAGCATCATTGCCTTATCTGAGTCGATTTGAAGCTGTGGTAAATATAGATACTTTCAACTTCAACATGTAGCGATACTGGGTGTGTACACACATTTTAATAAGACATGTGGTGTTAATTGAAGTTTGCAATTATTCTATGTTTCACAGTTGCTGCTTCTCTTGAGGTTCAATTCCGGAGGGAAATCGTGATAATGGGTAATAATAATATAGAGAGTAATGTTTGCAGATATTCATTATTAATGTCCTGTAGCACGGAACCTGTGTACGAACAATAATTGAAGTCATGCTGACTTTTGGCTTTAATCAGGTTGTGTGTAACTCATGTGTATTCATGACATTTCCAAGTTCTTCACTCCTAACCCTTGCTGTTATCCAGCACTTTCATTTTTTGCTCTTGTCATGCACTCTTAAACACATCTTTAATTTCAGTATTTTATTTTTTTTAAGTTTATAAATAGTATTTTATAGTCTGTTTTATCGTACACTTTCCTTGTCTATACTGCTATCATCGATCTTGTGATGGTATTTTCTGGTCTATGCGTTTTTAATATACTTTTTAATGAGTTTTCAGGGTTAACTGGAGATTTACAGGCATCTACAGCGGAGCGTGGGTGTGTTGTGCAGCTGTGAATGGCCCTCTGCTCTGTATCTGTGAGGCACAAGGAGCACGTTAATAATTCAGTGCTGAGCCATGTAGCTCTGAATTGGTTAATGAACACAGAGGCATCTCCCAGGCATATTGCTTTGATGTTGGCTGCACTGTGAACGCTGTGTGACTTAGTGCGGGGACGAGACTAAGTTGCAGATTGGGACATAACAAGTCAATAGTGCATGTATTAAAAATGATGCCGTGGCAGACTGTATGATACAGATGGGATAATGTATGAGAGTGTTTATCGTGTCCTAGGAGAGATACCTTCTCTGTTTAATGGAGCTGAACACGCACATTTCTTCCCAGTATCCTTTAGCGTTTGTGTACATGTAATAAAGAGACAGTTTTTTTTCACAGAGGGCAGCCCCACCGGCTGTATTGTTTTTTGACAGCGTGGCACTAATTAACCTGCCGAGACGAAGCCTACTTCTTTCCTTATAAGGCTACAGTTTGATTAGCAAAAATGTGTTAATATCGCCAGGAGGAGTAGCATTAGTTGTTAGCAGCCATTGAGCAACAGTTACATCACGCTGCGTTGAAGCTCGGTACATTTCAACATTAGCATTCAAATGTAGCTTCCAGTGAGAAACTTGAATAAACGCAGTGGTTTAAAGAAGCCCTATTATGTTATTTGGGGGTTTCCCTTACCTTTAGTATGTTTTTTATATCGGTATTTTTGTATGCGAATGGTCTGCAAAAGCTAAATTCCCAAAGTTCACGCCAGAGGGAGTTTCTCTCCCACATATCGAGGCGTTTTAGGCAATACGGAGCAGACTGGACTCAGGACAGGCAGTATGACTCATATAAAGCACTTTTATACATTACGTCAGAGTGGGCATAATGTGGGCCCCTTTTTAAATCGGGTGTTTTCACGGCAACATAAAGATATTTAAAAGATATTAAGCCATTTACTTTCCGAACAAGTAATGATGACACTTTTTTTTTTTATGATACCAAATACTGTATTCAACCATTTATCAAGGGTATATAAAGAAATGGATCAATATGATTCTAAAATATTCCCTTTCGTAATTGATTTTGAATATGAACATTTGTTTCAGCAATAATGAATTCAGCCTGTCCTCAAACATAGGTTTTTACTACGTCACAATGTCAGTGTGAAAGGATATAAGTATCTCCAGCAGCACACAGATCCATCTCCAGCCTCTGGTGTGATTTCCTGTCGAGGCTCGGGGGGTTTTCAGCGCAAACCTTTTCCATCTTGCTTTAACACAATTGCATCTCTTCACTGCCACCCACTACTCATTCCCCCTCTAATGCCCACCAGTCCTTCTCCAAGGCTGCAGCAGAGGTGCAGGATGAAAACCGTTTGAAAGGAGGCCTCTCCCAGCAGAGGTCCTCCTGTTGGCATGGAAACGGCTGTCTCTGTGAATGGAGGCTTCTTTATCACCGCCGGTCAGAGGGTTCCCGCTGTCTGCCGGTCCAACAGGACCCCGTCAGACTGCTTAACAAGCAGACCTTAACAAGTCACTCAAATCTGGGTTTATATTGGTTTTATCGTTGTTGTTTTTTAGATTACGCCCTTTTTTCATTGTTTTATACATCTTGTGTTGTGTGTTTTGGTTTCTGCGGGTGTCATGCTTAGTTTTCCATTATGTGAACACTAAGCATGGAAAAGCAAGTTTATTTAGAGAATAACACAGTTCATTAAAAGGCAACTCAAAGTGCTTTACTGAAGAACATTTAAAAATATTAGACCATAAATGGCATTTAAATACAATTAGAAACAGACAAAAGCAACGAGACAAGATATTTAAATATGTCTAAATGGAACAAGACGGGAAGAAAGTAGGATTTTAAAGGTTATTTGATTCAGCGTCCAAAGGAAAATGTTTTCTTCTGTGTTCAGGTTACAAAGCAGAAGTTTTAAAAATGTATCAAAAAACATTGCTTGTGCTCCAAAAAAAACCTAGTGCTTTATTTTTCCAATCACTTGATCATTAGCATATTATATTGTCTTCACTTGCCTCTTAAAAGTCAAATGTTGAATAGCTACTAATTAGTAATTAGCTGGCATTTCATCTGCCTGATGAGGGATGGGAAAGACAAATCCACCGACGTGCGGTTAAATGAATGGTGGTACAAAAAGAAAGTGTGTATTGTTAGTTTCCTACACAGTCAGCCATGTTTTTTGTCTAAATTAGTATGTGATTAGATGTCTTGATGGAAAAGCAGCAAGTGTCTGTATCCTTGGGCACAGGACAGCAACAAATTACGTCTATTATTAATTTCTAAATTCAGTTTAATCAGATAAAAAGCCCAGATCGCTGCTGTCCTTGTCTCTGCCTCGCAGGTGTCTTTATCTGGCACGCTCTTCATCGTCTGCCCTTCATACTGTTTCCTGATTCTGATTAAAAAATATGCATGCACAGTTCAGTAAAATCATTATTTCTCCCTTAAATGTACGCCTTAACGGAACATTTTGCCCCTCCATCTTTAACGTAGTGCAAATCAAACCTACCGTTTATGGCTCAAACACGGTGTTTGGTGTGTGGATTTGACAAAATGTGTTAATTTTTCATGGTGCGGTTGGCCAACATAGAAACTGCCTGAAAATCATGTCAGTTTGAAGTTATGCAGATCAGTTCTGTGGCCCACATTCCCTTTTCTTCTGGATGAATTATTTACTGTTTATCAAATTTAAAGTAGGTTGGGTCACGCTTACTCTCGCTCCAAAATTCATCTTGTGTGAATTGATCCCAACTTGACAGCTTTAAGTAGACATGAATGCACCAGATATCCATGAATGTTTTACGGTCTGATTCCTCCTGCCCCAAATCAAGACAGTTTTTAGATTGATTTACATTATATTTTTCTGCATTTGACGTGCTTCCTCTTTTTTATTTTGATGGTATAAAGACGTAAAGGCATTTGAGGAATGTGTTGCATTGTCATGGTAGGATATCCTCCCTCAGATTTGACCTGGGTGGCTTTCCGTTGGGAAGGGGGCAGCTGGCGGCTCAGTCAAAGTGCCTGTAAGTCTATTAGAGAGGATAATCCTAGAGGGAGAATTGCAGTGAACAGAAGGAGCAAGCCAAACATTCTGTCAATTCACTTTCCACACTTTTACCATCTGATTGTCTCCCTTGTTCATCCCCTCCCGCTGCAGCCTATCGCTCTCCCACACATGGCCGCCATATGCTTACTCCATTACTCCTTGTGAGGAAAGAAGGCCTCCCCAAACAAGCTGTAGAAAATGCAGACAACTATCACATGACCTAATCTCTCTCCAAACAAAGTTGCCATAAACTCTTTGAGGTGGATTACAAGATGAAAGTCAACGAGCATGTTTTGTTTATTTCTACGATGTGTGGTTTTTAACCCACCGTTTCTTTCTTTCTCTACTTTTTCTCCAGCCTTCCACCTCCAGTGCCCCGGGCTCAGTGAGGGACTCGGCTTCACTTCAAAGGGGGCGGTCTGCGCTGCTGCAGATAACACGCTGTATCCTAAAGCAGTGGAAAGCTTTTCCAGAGCCCCAACACGGACCCTTCGTTCACAGGTTTGGCCCTTTCTGTGTCTTGTAGCAAACTGCTTCTTCTTTGCTGCTGATTCCAGTTTTCATGTATTGGCTCTTCGGCTCTTGTACTCTTTAGCCACAGGCTTAGGCCCCGTCCACACGGATACGAAAACAAACCAAATTCGATATCAAAAAAGTCTTCCGTCCACACGGAATCAGCTCAAGAAACATGTCCGTCCACACAAGACCGCTGGAGACGCTGTGTAGTACATATACCGGGCGTGTAAGTGGCGCTGTACTTCCGCCACAAAATACACCAAAAGCAGCGAATAAGACCGATAACGATTATTCTTATTATCATTATATTATGTTATTATTGTTGCTGATGGTTGTGGTAGAGGAGCTGTAAATGTTGCACTAAAATCTGTATCATGGTCAGTAGCGTCTGCAGTGTTTCCCCTGGGATGGAGTCATAGCAGCGGTGCTAAGGCACGTGGGCCCAGCAAAATGTGAGCGCGGAGCGCGTGGATTTTTTTTAGTGCGTGCAAAGTGCGCCCCGCCAATATGTTTCCATGTGTCTGCCGGCACAAGAAAGGATCTTGAGGCCTAGTACATACAGTGGCAATGTCAAGATTTAGCAAATTTAATCTTTATTGAACATACAGTAACACAAATACTACAAATCCACATAACAAACAATCAAAAATCTAAAAGGGTTGCCACTTATTATTATTTTAATTATTTTTTTAAATGCGCCGATGCTATTTGGATATAGGGGAAACACTGGTCTGGAGCGTGAATGCAACCCTGTGATCCGCCATTGTTGTTGTTGGTGAAACGCATCAGCACTGACGTGGGGGTGAGCAGGAGAGGCGGGGCTATGGCATCATCGTTTTCATGAAATGATCATATAGGGTGCTGTACACACGGAGCCGCAAGCGTTTTGTCCTCAGACCTACCCACTTTGGGAGCCGTTATCAATAGGCGCGTTCACACCGCAGTACTTTTCCCACTTTAGTTCCGATATAAAGAGCCGGAACTAAAATTAGTTAATCAGAACCTTTTTTACCCCCTTTTCCGTCCTGGCTAGAGAGCAGGTACTTTCGTGGGAGAAAAAGGTTCCTATGTCTGATTGGCTGGGCGGAATGCAAACCACGCCCCATAAAACTCCCAAAAGTGTTGTAAAGCCGCCATTTTATTGTCCTCGCAGTAGCATTATTAGCATTAGCCCAGCGCACAAACGCAGAGAGACTAACTTATGGCAACAAAAAATAAAACATGGGAGCGGTGGACATGAGGAGGTGTCGGCGTTCTGGCGATTTACTCTGAAGGGTTCAGTAGAACCTAGTCTACTGAAGCCAGTCCCCAACTCCGGGGACTTCTGGCCGGGGACTTCGGGTGGCAGTATACGCCGTGAAGTTGTTTGCGGCCTGCCAGTAAACCCGAAGAAGAAGTGACGTCAGCGGCTTTATTTGCCTAATCCAGTCTCAGGGACTTATTCTGGTGTGAACGCGATCTGCTCTTAGTTCATGAGAACTAAAGACTTCTCATGAACTAAGTTTCTGATGAACCTTTGTGGGAAAAGTACTGCGGTGTGAATGCGCCTAATGTGTATCGGATTCGGGCTCTGAATCGACCTCGTGTGGATGAAACTGTGGGATGTTATACCATTTATTTAAACTAGACAGATGCTGAACAAAAGCTTCCAAGCCTTTCAACTGTTCCAACTTTGTGGTGAAGAATAATCCTGAAGAGTCTGATGTGAAATGTTGCCAGTTCTACCACTTAAACCCTGTCTCTCTCTCCCAGCGAAGCAGCTTCACACACACACACACACACAGAGGGGAGGGACCAGGCCGTGACAATTATTAGAATATTTCCCAGTACTTGTGGGAAAGTATTTTACCTTGAAATGCACTATTAAAAACAACAATGAATTTTACTACAATCATTGATTTATTACTTCTCGTCTCACCCGCTGCATGCTTCCTTGAATGATCACATGGCAATAATAATTATCAAATGTTGCTTTAATTGTTCGCTTCAGAGTCAATCAGTTTAATTCCTCCTCCTTGATTTTGTATATCATGATCTGACTCACTTTTGGGTTAAGCTGTATAAACACTAAACACATGGAATAATGAATGTGAACTCTTTTACATAACTTTCTATAAAAACAACAACAAATATCTTTCTATTTTACTAATATCAGTGCTGTGATTAATACAAAAAAAAAGTAATATCCTCTTAAGGCTAATTTCTTATTTGGTGAATGTGACTAGTACATTAAACATAAACCAGCCATCACTTGGTCTATTATATTTAGTTTTAAAGTATTTTGGTGATGCTCAAAGTCATGGCATCTGTTGGGTTATCTGTGTTTCCATGGCAGCAGCACGTTGCTGCTCAGGTTCCTGGTGATTTCCTCTGGGATCAGACACCTCTGCTAATCTGCTCTCTAAGAACATATTTTCCCCTCTGTGGATCTGCGACTGTCTCGAGAGAGGTACAACTATTGTACAAGCGTGGTTTCCATGTAATCAGGCAGCAGATACATCTTAACAAATATTAATAAAAGTTCCTCCCGAGCGAAAATCATAACCGTGGAATAAGTAAAGGTCAGTGAATCCTCTGATGATAAGCTCCACTAAACTCTTGGACTAGCTGTTGGCATAACAGGAAAAGGAAACGATGATATCTAGCCCTGAACAAAATATGACCCGCCTGTGAAGACGCTCAAGTTATGTCCATCTTTGTTATGTTTGTTTTTTTGCAGTGGATGGATTTGTGTGCATGCCCCAAAGTAATCACCCATCCATTAAACAAAGTAATGTAAGCTCCTGTATTTTCTTCGATTAATCTCCCCTACAAGTTCACAGAGCAATTCTTCAAAAATAAGGACAGCTGAAGAGTACACATGCATTTATTATGATTAAATGACTAATGAATGATAAAGAGTGGTGAGTATACACTGTGATAACAAAGCCAATCCTTAATGAAGAAATATGACCAACCAGGAACTTCCTGCACGCCTTCTCCTCCGCTGCCTGCCTAAAAATATTCTCCTCCTTTTCTTAGGATATAAAACAGCTCAATTAAACGGTGAAAATGTAATCCTGCTTTTAATACGCCAAATGTAATATTGACATGGCGATTACTTTTCGTTGTGGCTTATTATTATTATTATTATTATTATTATTATAGCTTTCACTGCAGTAACATGGGAAGTACTTAAACTAATTATACCCTTTGCTTTCAGTCTGATGTGCTGGGAAATGTACCAAACTATATTTATGAATTCACACAGAGAAGGCAGACTACTCATACTTTCAGGAGGACCACTGCTGTTTTAAAAGTTGGAACAAGTTGAAGCGTGCAGACTGAATATTGATCAGATGCAAACTAGGCCTGAGTCAAAATATCTTGTCAAGTTGTATTGTTGTAAAGCATAGCCTACTGTATCTTATAGCAGTATGTCATTAACATGTAGTGAACATATTGAGCTAGTCTGGCTTGTTGAAAACTGCTGTGGACCTTTGCAGGGCAGTAAGAGAAAGAAGAGAAAAGGAGAAGCTCAGCTGACTTGAAACCGTAATGGAAACTTTAAAGTAATCCTGAAAAAGCTTGACATTATTTTTCTTTGCAGAAATGCCATTAATCAAGATGAATCAACAGCCCAACCCCAACATGTATGATCTTACCCTTTCATTATTTCTGCCTCCTCTCATTAGTGTCTGTTTTGCTTTGTAATGTCTGCTCTGCATTACTGAAACGTGAGCTAGTTTGCTGCAGGGAGATCTTTTTTTAAACCGATTGGACTCACAGCTGCAAATTGTGTAATGATCGCGATGGTCAGGTCTGAGTCGTCGGTGTAAAAAGCCGCTGGAGTTGGAGGAAGAAGCTGTGGAGTCTGGGAGGAAATGAGGCTGCATTCCAGCACTAATTTATGAAGTGTCTTTCGTTCTCTCTGTGCTGTTGGCTAGTTTGCTGAAGACATCCCTGACTGTAGTTAGACCACCTCTGCATGTATAATGAAAGGATGTCATTTGAGAAAAGTTAATACTAAGCTAAGTAAAAGACTTGTTGCTGATATGAAGATCCACTGTGAGCACCCGATTTGCATGTCTGCCCGATTTGCACTGCGCGAGCGCGAATTGGTCTGCCATAACGGACCGCTACGTACAGCAATCCAAACAGGACATTTGACGTCCGTACTGATCTAATAACAGTTTTCTTCTTGAATCAACTTTTTTTATGAAAAGTAATTTCCCTTTTCCAGGAATCTCCACAGAAACAGTTTGTCCAGATTCCTGACTAATACATTTCTAATGTTAAATAAATGAAAACAATTCACAGTTAAGAATTAGATATAAATGTTTCCAGTGTGAAGGCTGTGAAACAGAAGTTAAATCCATTTCTCACTTATTCTAAGAATGTACTCAACCCACTAAAAGAATTTATTCTGAAATAATCGGGAAATGACGTTGTAAAAACAATCATGCGGTCGTTTATTTTATTTTTGCGAAACGCCGCTTTGTCAAATGTCCTGTTTGGATTGCCGTACGTAGCTGTCCAATATGGCAGATCAATTCGCGCTTGCGCAGTGCAAATCGGGCAGACATGCAAATCAGGTAGTCACATCCACCTGTGGGTTTTAGCTTCCTTTTGTAACTCTTTCCCACTTTGTGTTTCACTAATGCATCATCCCTGCCTGTATATTTCCCCCCTCTTGGTATCCCCATTTTCGAGACTGTGGTTTCTTTATTCACCAAGGAAATATCCTGATCCAAGCTCTTATGTGGACCACAGAGTTGAAGCTAACCGCTGACAGAATGAGTCACTTCTTAAGCATGGATCCAATGTGACCAAACGAGGTCTGTTTCATTGTGAATCAGTACGAGACTTGCTGCTGTTTGTGAGAACATGTCAACCAGACTGGGCTGGAGAGTTCACACCTGCGACAGGAATTAAAGACATTCCTGTAACACCTCTCAGGGTTCTATCCTACAGTGTTGGAAAAACAGTTTACAGTCTACAATGTTCAGTATGTGTGCTATATTAAGATTACAATGGACACTTCTGCATCTAAAATTGAACTAGCCGCTCAGAAATATTTAACACTCAGCTTTTTGTTATTCATTTCAGAAATGTTGTAAAAAAAGTTGTTCCCCTTTGAGCAATTCAACTTTTGTTCCACACACACCCTTGAAAACATCATGTCAAAACAAACTAGGCTTCTACTCGTATATTGTTTTGTTTAAGTCTCCAACTGCATGGTTTCTTCTCCAAATTAGTCATTCTTAAATCAAATTCTAATACAAATGTAGATAGTTTGCAGAACAGTCAACTATTCAGAAAAGTTCCCAGATGCAGTCAGACTGTGCTCCAAGTTATCTTTATGCAACTTTGTTATTTTGATATCTAAAATGACAAAGTAGTGCTCATTTGTTATGTATTAATAATATAGTTATGCATTACAGTGTGCATGGTCTTTTGATAAAAAAAAGAAAAGGAAACCCAATTTATTTCTGACTTTTTAAATTATATTAAAGTCAAGACATCAGAGGCATATCACTATCTTTTAAGTTATTGCACATATAACTAAGTGTATTTAAAAGTTTGGATACATAGATCTTATGATATTTTCCATGTCAAATCTTGTATAAGAGCACATATTTTGTTCTCTGTTGCATAACTCAGAGCTTCTCTCATACATTGAGCAGAGTTACTCAAACTGAACCAAGGCCAGGAAACACAGCGCTTCATTCCTCCATGTGGACTCATTTTATTTGGCAGATCCAAACAGAGCTGACCCAGACTGAAGTTGCAGGCACCCTGAACCGGAGTGTATCCGCTACAGTTCTCTATCGTATGGACGGTTCGTCCACACGAGGCCGTAACGGTACCGCGGAAACGGAGCCCTCAAGCGGTAACAGGTCCCAAGGTGGGTAGATCTGCGGACGAAACGCTCTGGGGGGCTTAACGGCTCCGTGTGTACGTCCTATACGATAATTTCCTGATAACGACGACGCCATAGCCCCGCCTCTCCCCACGTCTCCTGCTCACCCCCGCGTCACCCGCTTCATTGCTGATGTGTTTTCACCAACAACCTCTGCTCCTCACTGCTGTAGCATGGTCAGTAGCTACTGTCCATGCTACATGGATCACAGGGTTGCGTTCGTGTTCCAGACGCTACTGACCATGCTACAGATATTAGTGCAAAATCTACAGCTCCTCTACCACAACCATCAGCAACAAGTGGACATGGAGAACTACATGAAGTACATGTTGCTAAATCCACCGCGGAGAATAACCAGAAGGGCAACCAGGCAACCATGCTCTTCGCTGCTTTTGGTGTATTTTGTGGCGGAAGTACAGCGCCACTTACAGGCCCGGCATATATACTTCAGCGGGTCGAGCGGTCTCGTGTGGACGGACACTTTTCTTTAGCCGATTCCGTGTGGACGGAAGACTTTTTTGATATCGACTTCAGTTCGTTTAGTTTTCGTGTCCGTGTGGACGGGGCCTCAGTCCGCTTGCTCCCTCCTGCTGTGCCCACACTCAAGTCTCTCTTACATCATCACTATTTTCTCATCCCCACTTTCCTGACTCTCAAATTCCTTCTCGAAGCTGGGACTGAGTACAGAGTACAAAATGAACCAGAAGTAAAGTGGACACTTGAGGACAATCTTCCTTCTCCCCATTTGTCCATCTGCTTTCTCATTAGCCCCCTTTCTGCTTAGTCAACAATTGACAGTTGTATTTTTAGTGTGGGCTACAATGGATGAAAGAGACCAGTGTATCAGAATGTATTAATTTTATGGTTGTGTGTGTGAAATCCGAGAGTATAGGCATGAAATATTTGGGTGTATATGAAAAGCTTAGTAGTGGGTCTCTGGTGTTGATGTTTTTGAGTGTCTGTCAACTATGCAATCATCACAAAGCGGCCAAGTTTAAAAACATCAGAGCTTTTTGATTGTTTTTATCCACATTAATAAGTCTCACAGTGAGAGTAACTTTCTTCAAACTAAAGTCACTTTCTTTCAATCATAAAAGTTATTGCTGATAAACACACTCCAAGTAACAAACTGGACTTCCTGTCACACACATGCACCAACCCCCTCATCCTCCTCCTTTCTCAAAACATGACTTTTTTTCCTCTCCCCTCTCCCTAGTCCAGAGTTTCTTGGCAGTGGTCTTGAGTAAACAGCGTATTTTTAGCTGGAAGGTCATATAGGAACAGCCTTAATCACCACATTCCCATTTTCCCACCAGCCCAACTTCAGCCAGAGGCCCATGAAGCCAGGCCAAGTAATGTGGGGGAGGGGATGAAGACTTGAGAGAGAGGAATGGTCTCTAAAAAGAAAAACTGATTATCTATTGCTGCAGTATGATCCACTATATTTTAATTAAGGTCGTCTTAGATAGTGGTATTTGTCCTTGGTGCTCGTTCAGATGTCTCATAAACATGTAACTTGATATATGGCTGTAATTTGTGTATAGTTATATGGAATTGGACATCAAAAAAAGGCAGCTGGTTTGAGGTCATTTCTTTGAATGCCTTTTTGGACCCATCCAGACCTTTCATCCATCACATAAATCTACAAGAATTTCTGTGACGCATCCGCACAAAGGTCGTTTTTTGTAAATGTGCATGTTCTCGTGGTCACAAGGACCCGCTTTGTATGCTTGAACATGTCTCCACTGTTTCCACTACGGTCACTCAAGCCCGACAGCAAGGACACTACTTTTCTAACTTTAATTAGCGTCTCGGCATTTTGATTAGACTCTGGAATGAAATCAATTACTCATCGCTCCAGCAGCCTCCATCAGACCGACATTCACAAACTAATCAACTCATTGTGCTGCTCATACTCTTAACCTGTTAAGCCCCAAGGTCCCCACCGGCGGGGACCCTGGTTTTTTTTTTCAGGACACTGTGTCTCAGGGGATCTTAATATTTAAGAACCTATTAATGTGTTATACCAGATTAACGGAAATAATCTCAGCTAACTGACGATATAAACCATTTTTACTAAAACAAAACACAAGTCTCATAAGAAGCATCTAAATGACCCCTTAGCGAAAAATGCTAACGGACATTGGCACAGAACTCAAGATAAAAGTACGCTTATTACTTATCGTAGCTGCACATACAAGATATCCGATTAAAGCTGAGGTTCCACAGATTATTTAGGTATATAGTATCATCACTGAGTGATCCGAACTTGCGACAGGGGAAGCAAAGACAGACATCATAACACGTACCTTTACGTAGCTTCTAGGGAGATCGTCTCACCGTAGCTGTTAATCTGATCAAAAGACATGTTCAATGGCATTAAAACGAGAAAAAACGCGGCTGAATCGGTTAATCCATAGGTTGATAAAGTTTCTGGGCAATAATTTGAATTATTTATAATCCATAATTCCATTTTTCTGTAAAAATCGCAGAGCAAATGTTAGCTGCTAATGGTAGCCACCAGAGTGGCTGCTGCTTCCGGTCTTGGCAATGCAGCAGCCTAACACACACACATGACCAAATAAGGACTATGTGGGAGTTCCCCTCGATTCCATTGGCTCTGACGGTTAGAAAGAGATGTCACATGTCAAAATCCAGCAGGGGGAGCCAGAGATATGAAAAATCCACCCAAATGGCCCCAGAAGAGGTTTTCTTTTGCTCAATCTGTCTAAAAAGGTGAAATATCACTTGTTTTGCATCAATCTTGATACAGGGTACTTATTATATGTTGTACTTTGGATTCCTAAAGCTTTTAGTCTACTAACCCATCATCCAAGGTTAGTTTTCACTATAAGTACAAAATATCTTTTGGACGGACACTATAATTT
>NW_011347716.1:0-10415 GCF_000735185.1 Notothenia coriiceps
GCAGAGCGGAGTGCACGTGCTGGGGTGTACGGTTTAACCATGTCCTGGATGTAGGAACGGCCAGATCCATTCGCAGCATGGTACGCAAATACCAGTGTCTTGAAGTGGATTCTAGCAGTTACTGGAAGCCAGTGAAGGGAGCGGAGGAGCGGCGTGGTGTGGGAGAATTTTGGAAGTTTGAAGACCAGACGAGCCGCTGCATTCTGGATGAGCTGCAGAGGTCGGATGGCACATGCAGGTAGACCAGCCAGGAGGGAGTTGCAGTAGTCTAGGCGTGAGATGACGAGAGCCTGGACCAGAACCTGCACTGATTTCTGGGTCAGCTGGGGACGTATCCTCCTGATGTTGTAAAGAATGTATCTTAAGCAGCGGGTTGTAGCAGCAATGTTTGCAGTGAAGGACAGTTTGTTATCTAGGGTCACACCCAGATTCCTTGCAGTCTGAGTCGGGGAAACAACAGAGGTGCCCATGTTGATTGTTAGGTCAAGAGTGGGACAATCTTTTCCCGGAAGGAAAAGCAGTTCAGTCTTGTCAAGGTTGAGCTTGAGGTGATGAGCAGACATCCACTGAGAGATGTCTGCTAGGCAAGCAGAGATGCATGCGACGACCTGGGTCTCTGAGCGGGGAAAGGATAGAATTAGTTGGGTGTCGTCAGCGTAGCAGTGGTATGAAAAACCATGCGGGCTAATGACAGACCCGAGCGAGTTTGTGTACAAGGAGAAGAGGAGGGGACCAAGAACAGAGCCCTGAGGGACCCCTGTAGTTAATTGACAAGCGTCGGACTCGGACCCTCTCCAAGTTACCCTGTAGGTGCGGTCTTTGAGGTATGAGGTGAGGATGCGCCTTGGCATCCTCGCCAAGGGGCTTTTAAACAGAGGAATCTCAATGAATGGAACGGAAAACTAGTATCGGATCAATTATCAATATACATTGTAATGAAATAACATAAATGTTTTTGTTAAATACATAGTTCAGAGATAAAGTTGTTCTGAACATGTTAGAAAAATACCACTCGTCACCGACTTGGTCTTCAATATCATGATACATGTATTTATTATCCTTGCAAGAATGGAAGTAGTCATCACACACAGAGCTGCGTGGGACAAATAGTTCCCAGGACAGTGTCCTTCACATGCCTTAAATACAAGAGAGGGTGTTACAGTCACAAGATGCAGAATACCGGTTCAAAGCTGTATTCTATGCTTAGTTCAGATTAGCTAAGGCCTGCATAAGCAATAAACATGACAGTCATATGTCTATCTCCATAGAGGCTGAATCATCATGTTAATCGTTGTCACATATCATATGCCTAAAACAGTGTGTCCTGACGCTCTTCTAGGTAATCATACATCTGGTTACGTACACAGCTACGTAGGGCCTTTTTTATCATGTGCTACTCTGACATTAGAAGAGTATATTCAGTATTTCCCTAACAGAAGATTTTACAGTTTTTCACATATTGTACATGCCTTAGGTATAGTCTCTAGTCATGTCAAATAGCAGTATGAGGCCTTCTTGGCTCAACTGTTTAGTGTCTATGGGATCAAATGAGATAATCCTGATCCCTAGGAACTCAGTTATTGATTAGAACTAAGCCTCGTCTGATGGGAGGCTAACGGTCTAAGACTTTGAAAACCCCTGGACAAATCCTCCAATCAACGGGAAATTTCAGCTTCATACAAGTAGGACTTATTTTTGGCCCTCATTCATGTAAGTACTGGCATTTTATTAACTCCAGGGTTATTTGAGATATGTGGAAACTCAGTCGGATAGTCCTTCATCAGAACAGTTTTAAACAATCCCCCAGATTCCAATAGTCAAACATGTTAGATAAAGAAAGGAAAGGTTAAGATTACGTTAATTGCCCTATAACTGTCTGTTGAAATCACATGTACAGACCAATTTACTGTCAAAACATATTTTCTGTGCGATTATTATCAACATATCAGGATGCACTATCACTTAGAATTCTACCTTGAATGAAAGTGGTTTAGAAGATCTGAATAAAATGTACAATCTTTCTGGTCGCCTCATTTCTCTTTTTTTTTTGCCAAATCGCACAATACTGTAGCTTTGAAGCAATTCACTGTTTTCGCAAGTCTTGGCTTTACTTTGGTGAGTACAATTTTATCATCGATTTCAGAAACAATGGCCTTGTTCAGAAATAAAGTTATAAAATCTTATTAGAATGCTTATATTTTCACATAAAATCTGTCATCTTGGCTTCATTTTGCAAAATTGCCTCCTCTCCCCCCATTAAAATAATCAGTTTTATTCGCCATACTTTACTTAATCTCTTTCTCCCTTTGTTTTAATCAATATCTCATTCCCTCCACTTCCTGCATGCCAATTTGTGCATCCACTTAAGTCACATGTGTTTCAGAGTTTCTTTATGTTTGTATACATGATCATTTGTTAAATATTTGCTTATGAATTGAACTGCTCATTGAAGGATGTGTTCAGATTTAGCAGAAGTCTGTTTTTTGTACAACATTCACTTTCCAATACTGTATGTAGATTTTTTTTAAAAGGTAATTATACCTATTCATTATTCATTCCTTCTTTCCATATTCGACTTGAAATATAATTTCCTAGAATGAAAGAGATGTGGAACAAAGTCTGCAGTCCTCTTCACAGTACAAAAACTGCACACCAGAGTTTTCTTGTGAAAAGCTCTCTTATATACAAAATTCTATCTTAATGTTATCCATTCACTGTAGACCTACTGGGAAATACTGTCCAGGGATTCTAAGAGAGATAATTTTTCCACAAAAAGTGCTAACTTTGGGAGAAATCCATTTGATTTAGCTACCTTGGACTCCTGAAGCCTTAAATAAGCCTCAGCTGAACTTTAAAATACCTTTATGCATGAAGGAAGGATTTTGTTCCACATCCTTACATGGCAGCAATGCTTAAATCCTGACCTCACTGTGGGCATGGGAAAAAATTATGATTTCGGATGGGAGTGAGGTTAGATGTATCTAAAAATGGGGAAATATTTCATAGAAAGTTCAGATTCCAACGTAAAAGATGAGGCGGCTCTACCAAATGAAGGCATGTGTAACTGAAAGGCATGATTTTGTTTTTGTGTATAGTTTAAAAACAGTTCACTCAAAGCCAAAAACTACCCTTGAAAGTTCATGAAAATACAGCAATAACTCCCATTAAAAAGAAATTGCTATTAATCATGGTTGTGTTCAGAAAAAACAGGTGCCGCAGGAAGACTGAACGGCATTTATTTTAGAGGCTTGTCACATTATTCTGGGAAAAAAGCCACGAGTAACATTACCGCTGCCATTACCTCAGGCAGAACCATTACCATAGCCTTGGTTTAATCAGGCAGTAAAGTAGACCCTCCTTTTAATACCCCTTAACTACATATTACCAAAACTAATCCTTGGCCTTGCCAACCTTACCACCTCAATAAATTAACCTGATTGTTGAGGACACGCGTCATGTATTTTTAACTTGAGACCGGGGACACACCTTGAGTGTGTCAAAGGCAGAAGGCTTAACAAGACAGGTCAGTGTTAACAGCAGGGAAGAGACAGCACAAGGGACCAGTGAGAAGTGGGGGAGAGACCCATATACATCATGGCCTGCAGTGTAGTCTGTCTATGTCTGTCCGTCCTTACATCAAAGGTAAGTGTTAGGTTTTCGTGTCATGTTATCATAGATTTTGCAACAACACGAACCAATTATACCGGCAAGATTCGGGAAAGACAACAACAGATTGACAGAGAAGCAACAGTGGCCTCAGGAGAACAGGAAGCTCTGCAGCCTGAGAACATGCTGAAGTGAGGCAAGGACCAAACACTGGAGACCCTGTTACTCTCTAACTGTAACAGCACCCAACCACAGAGCATGCTAAGAGACAGGCTCTGTGTTACGATAAGAGTTTTGGTGGTTTTGGGACAAAGCTGCAGACACATCCCTGATATCAGACAGCAGATTCCTCCACTAAATGGCTCATTGTCAGAACCAGTTTGAACTAGTTTGGCATCCTGTCTTACTAGTGGAACAAAACTTGTCACATCTTTTTCAGCAACTAGTGGGAATTTTGTCGCATTAGTTCCAACATAAACTCAACCAGTGATGGTGCCTCACAAATAGCACTAGAGTCCCATCTAGTTTGCTTTTAGAAACCTACTGGCCCTCTGAACTGCACAGTGACGCAGAAAACTTTACTATTGAGCTGCAACAGCTCTCACATGTTAACTAGACAA
This sequence comes from Notothenia coriiceps, assembly GCF_000735185.1. NCBI lineage: Eukaryota > Metazoa > Chordata > Actinopteri > Perciformes > Nototheniidae > Notothenia > Notothenia coriiceps. The sequence continues at coordinate 4,227 of NW_011347716.1, forward strand.
ACATAGATTCAGCTCACTAGTGACCTACCATTTTTCTGCTGCATTTATTTAGTAAGATTCAACAATTGCTGACCAGATAACTAGCCAAGGCACAAATGTTCACTAGTGTACTATCTGAAGCCTATTTTGACTTTACTTATAAACTATAGAGAGGCTTAAAATACCTATTATACTGTTGTCGAAAATGTAAACTAGCTATACAAGTGAGAGACATTTCAACCTAACTAGTTAGGTCCAACATGTCTCCTAGTTAACTAGTAAATGCCATTATGGGTACTAATCACACTATTGGCACAAATGCTAAAGAAAAGACTGGGGAAAAGTGCATAAAGGCTTCCTATTGGCTCTCTAGAAAAAATTCCCCACAGTCAACATTTTGGTGGTATTTTATTTTTAATGAAATGGTGCACCAATAAGAATATACAATGCACATCTCTTAAAACCTACTAATTAGCACTTTGTGCAACTGTTGTGCCTCGCAAGCATTTTGGCTTACACTGGTACTAGTAGTGAACATTTTTAAGCCACACTAGTTAACTAATAGTAAGGCATTCATTAGTTTACTAGTGGACATTTGGCATTCACTATGCTAAAGAAAATATGTCAACTAGTGCAGTCGAAAGACCATTTTACTAGTAAAGTATTGAAGAACACATTTTCTTGAATTAATTGGTATAACTAGAGCCGCTTGTTTTACTAGCACAATCACTACTAGTATAGCTAGAGGTGTCAACACTCGAATGGGTGGAGGCTTTCACAGGTCCACTAGGTTCCTACTTTCAGAGTCCCCTTTTCATGTCTCACATTTTCCCAAACTTCATTTCTTATTGCACAGATGGATCCACGTATTGCATCAGAGGATGAAGCTAAAACATGAAATAAAGAAATATCAGATTCGACTTGATGCCAAGGTAAAAAGCATGAGAGATAGAGAAAGAGTTAAGAAATGTATGAAAACAAATCAAATAAAGGTATGTGTGGGCAATAAAATATATAGATAGGGAGACAGAGTGGGAAAAACATGCGAGACCATGCCAGGAGATGGGACAGATGGGAGACTGACAAGCCAACGTGTTGATGAGCAATGAGGGAAGGTGTGAAAGGAAAAGAGAGAGGAAGAAAGAGACAGACAATAAAAAGTATCATGGCCGGACATGGAGTCCTGACAGCCCTTGAACATTCGTCCCAACATTCATGTAATATAGTTCTTCAGTAATAGGGTAACTGAAATAAAATCATACATAATAAAAGAGGCTAACAATAAGCATTGTATCAATAGAATATGGTTGATTTGACATCAACTACGAGAACATAGAACTGTTTTTATAAGCTTCTTATTATTCAATCTGAGTTCTCAAGGTCAGGAATGATGAACTGATTTAATCCGTTCTTAGTGAAACATTTGCAAACCAGGAAGCAACCTGCTGCATGTTTCTAACCCTATATTTTCACATGGCTTTTTCCGTTAAACTTGATAAATGTTCCTTCCGGCTGTTAGTGCTGTTGGTTTAAGTGTTGCATGAATATTTAATGTAGTTCCAACTGAAAATGCTATTGTTCTATAAAGTCTCCTTTTATTCTATACCCTTAATGTGTGCAGTTTGTGTAGGCGAATGATACCCTTCTATGGAGCGGAATCATTCAATCTGAATGTAACCTGTAATAAAGGTCACAGATCCATGGTGACCAAAGCTCTTGAGAGCGCTGACGGAGAAGTAGGAAAGGTTTTCTGGTTCTCCTGAGTGAGTTTGTCTTTCGAAGTTCACCGAGGAGGTGTTATTAAAAAAGTGTTTGAGAGAGGGCAGGCTGTGAGACTCTCCTCCGCTCCAGATGAGCAGTCAGTCCCCCTGAGGGTTGGGGGTGACTGTCTGAGCTCTTCCACTGTCTCCCCTTCCCTCTCTTATCTTATACCTGCTCTCCCGTTTCCCATTTCTGCGACTTATTTGTCCTTCCTCTTCCTCTGCGCTCTTCTTCTTAGCGTTCTGCGCTTTGTAGATGGTTGTTTTTAAATGGTGTATTGTTTTTAATATGGCTGTTTTATTATTGTTTATTTTGTGTTCTTATCTTTATTTGTTTTGGATTTGTGGGCTGCGCTGTGTAATCTAGAATTTCTCTGTACAGCACTTTAGTATGGAGGTTTTGAAGTGCTTTATAAATAAAGTTGGATTGGATTTTTTTCGTCCTCATCATCCATTTATTCTCAGTTTTGTCTTGTTGGAATTTACATAAAGCTTTATCATCTGAGGGAAGAATATGCAATATTTTTAATTAACAGCTAACAATAGTATCTTCCTTCTTGCCTGCACCTTCTGTCCTACATTGTGTTACTATATTTGAGCTAATGCTTCAATCCAGAGAGAATTACAGTATGCAATTGCACTCACAAAAACAGGCCTAGAGTAAATATGTTGTCCTTTCCTCCTAAATCCTTTAAATAACATGTCCTGGTTGTCCTGTTGTTGTTCTCTTTTCCTGATATCCTCTCCGTCACTTTGCACTTGTGTGTTTTACTTATTATGTTACAATGCACTTCATGTCTCAGTTGTCTGAAGGGATTAAGTCCTCTTTAAATCCGTGTCCCCACCGTCCTCTGCATGTCTGATCAGTCTAATCACTCAGAGCAGAATGTGACTGTGGCTTTTACCTGAATCCACCTGATTAGTACATTTAAAGGCCCAGACACGCCAAGCCGACATGAAAAAACTAGCGGTGATGGAGGCAGACGAACCTGTGTCTGTGGAGGAAGGCTTACCAATAGCGGGGTGCTTTTTAAAAAGGCCTTCTAAGAGACACACCAATAACTGTTAGCTGTTCGCTGTCATAACACAGGTAAGCACCAGCATTTACCTTATCTATGCAACCTGGGAGTCAATAAACCATCTATAAAACATAACGTTACTGCCTCAGTAAACACCATGGATCTAAAACATTTATGTCTAGGGTAAACACACAGATGGTTAACATAAACTCTACATATGTTATGTTAGGATTACAAGATGGCAGTGTGATTTGGACTGGCTCTGAGAGTTGCTGTTGGATGGATGGATGGATGACAGACAAATGGATGGAGCTTATTTAGATACACAACATAAAGAATACATTTAATTACACTTTAAATATACCTACTATAACTATAATACATACATACTGTAGATAACAAGATATACTAGGCCAGGGGTGTCAAACTCAAGGCCCGGGGGCCAAATCCGGCCCGTGACTTCATTTTATGTGGCCCCACAAGAGCTTGCAAAGAATATAATACGTTTATTATACGGTTACATGCCAATTTACAGAAGCACGTTGCCCATACATTACATGTAGCACAATGCATCTCAAATTTGACTTTTTCTCAGAATCAGTTTTTTTTCAAAATTTCATTTTTTGGGGGGGATTTTGACATTTTTTTCAGAATTTGGCTTTTCTTTTTAAATCATTTTGTGACATTCTCACTAAAGAGACTTGCAATTGTTTGCCCTAGACTTCTGCTTTTAGACGTAGTTAATTATGAAGTTATTACCCTATCCAATAATAATCCAATGCAGAGGCAATAATGTAATATAATACATTATTTTATATATATTAAATATTTATATATGTCTTTTTATATAGTCCTATATATAAAACTGGCCCTTTGAGTGCAACCATGATGCTAATGTGGCCCAAGTTGAAATTGAGTTTGACACCCCTGTACAAGGCTTTTTAAATATCTTAAATTGCTCAATTTAGATTGAATGAATACGGCTTTAGAGGTGAAAAGTCCCCTCGGAGTAGGTGGCTTTGTTCTAGCAATGGCAACTTAACGTTAGCAAATATATACGATGATAATTTTCAAGGCCTAAGGTGCAAGATAGTTGTTGTATGAGTGGCCTTAAAAACAGGAACACATCTAGTAAATCCTTTAGTATAAACCCGAGTCCAATCTGTCACTCTTCTTTGGGAATTTTGCACAGTGAGCTGCACCTTGTGAGCTTCATATGAATGTCATTATTACAGCATGAGTTTGACTCTTTTCTGTTTTGACGCACGCGTTCATTTCTTTCAATGCACCGGCTCACATTGTGCTCTGCTGCTGTTGTGTGTAATCTGATGGCCGCAAGCTCCAAAATGATTTTACAAGCAGACAGTCAAATCACCGCCAAATCATCGCCATCGTCATCATCATCGTTATCTCTGCCTCTGTCTCCTGTCATCTCCATCTTGCACTCACTCTTTCTTTCCATCCTCTCAACTCTTCTCCAGCTCTGCCTGCCAAACTTCCATCTCACACACTTCCTGTCTTCTCAGTCCTCACACACGTTCCCTCCTTTTCTTCTGTCTGTGCATCCTGATATTTGTGTTGCCAGGGTTTGAATGTGTTAGCAGCTGGTTGTTCAGTGGGTTTTTGGCATGTTGGTGAATGCAGTCATGCAGCTATGCTGATGTTTCAGCTGTCAGAGCACACAAAAAGCAGAAAGTCTGTATAATGGGAATTGTTTCGTAGTAAAGAAAAACCTGTATTGTGTCATCAACATTATTGTTGTGTTGGGATATTCCAACCCAGTCTCACAAAAAAACGTGTAATAACTACGTTGGTCCACAACGTAGGACGTAGTATTTCTACAAAAACGCCTCTGAAATTGTAGGATCCCTACGTTACGTGTTTATTGCTACCCCCTTCCCCGTCAATTTATAGTGTTGGTCCACAGCGCAAACGTATTAGTTTAACAACATTTGCATCTAAAATTGTGGCATAGATACGTTATTTTCCCCTGTGCAATTCTCCATTTACTCAACAATAATACATGATTATCCTTGTGTTTATTTATTTGTTTGATTAATAAACACAAGTTGGAGTCCGTCAGGACCGAGGGTCGGAGCAGCTCATTTGCTTTAGAGAATATTACACCCGGAAGTAAGTATTCTCTCCGCTTCGCTTGACAAACCCCGTGATAGTCCTCAAGCTCTGTGATTGGATGTTTGAGTATGATCCGAGGGTTACGCCGAGCGTCGAACAGCACTTGAAATGGGATGGAACCACGGCAGACTGTCCAAAATTGGATTTGAACGGGTCCATATAACATATAATTAATAAATGGGTGAAAATTGCTTGTGCCCATAATGGGCATCATTAATATATACACTCAAAAAAATAACTCATTGGATGAACTCAATTCAATTGTGGGCAGGATTTCCATCCAATAAATATTCGTAGCCCCAACTGAAACTAAAAACATCCATTTAATAAAATTGAATTGAGTTAGTCCAACTCATTTTTATCAAATAAAGCTGAAATAAAATTATTACGTTAAGTAAATTAAATGAATTTACATTTGTCCAACTCAAACTAATATAATTAATTGGTAAATAAATAATGTGAAAATATAATTATTTTTCACTTTCTCCCCCATTACTCATGAGACAAAACCTAGTTGAGATATTTTTATTGAAAATTCTCAGATAACAATTACACCTTGAGGTGGATAGCCAATCCTCACTTTACTTGTGTAAACAGTGTCAAAGTTCTCTATCAGTTATTTGTCTGTCTGCATTTCTTTTTTTATAAAACATATCAATAAACAGACTGAGCAGGAGATAAAAGCAACTCAGAAAAATAATAATAATGCCAATCATGGATGAGGAAGGTGACAGTAATCCTCAATTCAACATCAATATTTATATACACATCTCAATATTAGCTCTACTTGATAACACAGAGCAAGATGTAAAAATATATTTTTTAAAGAACATTTTTAAAGTGGTGCAAATAGCACTCCCGTAACAGTGCCGAAACTGGTGAAAAATGAACACCCAGCTATTCTAGATCTCCAAGTGCCACAAACAACAAAGACACTATCAAAAGGTGGATGCTTTGCACTGCTCTCCAAACTGGGAATATCATTGGGTGGTTTTGATATATAAAAGAGCGCACTGCACAAACCCTACAGTATATTTGGTAATTGAATAAGTGTATTGTAGCCATTTTCTTTGAACCTACAATTACAAAAAAAGCTAAATATTTGTTAAGGAAACTTGACAATACACTTGTTCACCTCTTATGCAAACAGCTTGATTTTCAGCTGCTGTATTTTCGCATTAAGCTTGTGCCCATCCAAGTTCATTACGATCTTCTGTAGAAACTCAAAGGTGTACTTCAGGTTGTCCGGGAAGCTGAGATCAAGGGCATAAATGATCCCCAAGAGCATGATGAGT
>NW_011347717.1:0-5508 GCF_000735185.1 Notothenia coriiceps
TAAGTCTCATGTTTCCTGCCTGGCCTTGCCCTTGGCATTAGTTTATCATTACGGGGTGCTGCCCCCGAGCCAAACAGCAGCAACCAGCACGTTGCAAAAGTCTCAATAGTAAACTGTGCCGCCGAAACATAATTTCAGCCAATCAGCGCCGTCAAATATTTTGGTCACGAGGGCGCTCACGTTGGCGTCCACGTTGCTTACGTGCGTTGACGTGAGTTGTTTTTTAGACTCGTGAGGAACTGGGGTAGTATCTATAGTAACGCAGTGTAGGCGGAGCCGTGACGTTCAATGAGCTCCCCAGAAAAACAACACAGCTGTTAGCTCTTAGCACTCAGAGCTCACAGCTCTTCATATCTGTTCAGAAACTAGACGAAAGTTAAACAAGTACAAACCACATACTGTCTGTGTCATGGCGAATACAGTCGCTGGTTTATTTATGTCTGTATAGGCCGTTGTTGTGAGTGTGGACGGTCGGAGCATATACAACGTTAGCTTAGCCAAGCTCCATTTAGAAAACACGCCATTTTTCTGCAGACTTGTCAAAGCATTAATTCATGGTTTTTACTATCCAGTATCAGTATGTTGTTACTTCGGCATCATTTTGAAACGTGTATTACAATTAAATCACGGTCAAATATGTTCATCTTGTTGTAGTTGTAGCCCCCTTGCCAGCGATTCTCTCTCTAGTTTAGCATACTCAGCCCGACTCAGCTTGGTTGTTCCTGGCCCTAGAACCACGATTTTATGGGGCCATTACATCACCAGAAGTCCCAATTTAAGGGGTCATTTCTCCCCAAAAAAATGTTTTTACTCACTATATCAACAGCCCCACCAAAAATATTTTCCACCAGCCGCCACTGGACAGCAGGCTAAGATCCTCGCCGCTGATTGGCTACCGCGAGATTGCGTCACGCGAATTTGACGCTCGAGTTGAACAAATTGAACTCGAGCATTGAGCTCTGCATTGACTCTGCATGTAATCGCGCCGAATCTTGAACCTTGAATGAGTCCTAAAACCCAGAAAACCTAATTTGACCACTTCCGCTTCCCTTTTCTCTAAATCAATGATTTTCTTGAACGTGTTTGTGGTTAGGAGAAATAAAGTCTGAACATATATTCACGTTTTGTTTCCAAGACAATAAATATGTCAGTTAAAAAGTTAAATATCCAAAGCTTCCTTGTGCCATCGTTTAGAAGAGACTAAATATTTAGATATTTTTTTGTATCTGATTTGATTGATTTTGAATGTGTAAAACAATAATACAACAAAGCGGTGGTGATGTATTTTGTTTATAGCCGAACGTTAGCTTTTCACTTCTCATGATTGCATTTACAATTCACAAATCAAAAAGCGGTTTTAATATGACGAGATTACACTGCTGAATAAAAGGTGTGAGTATCATCAACGTGTGTTTGCCACAAAGCTGATTTTCTGCACCAGAACACAATGGAGAAATATCATTGCTCTTTGTTGAGGGAGCGAAGCTAACCTCTGGGTCGGCTCGACACAAATTGTTAATCACTGGATTAAACCACTCTATTAAATTGAACTACGTGCAAAAACATAACAGTGATGGATGTCTGAGTTGAGTTTGACAATCGCCCTCTTTAAAAGATCAAAACAATCTTTAGATGTGGATGTTTTTCTATTTTAAACAAAGAGCCTTCTACCAGCATGAAGTTCATTGAAAAAATCGAAATGTCTCAAAAATCAGAAAGTACTTTAAGCTCCACTGAGATTATTTTGAATGGTAATAATAATAATATGTGTATTTAGTTTCACAGAAATACAATTCACAAAGTGCTTCACAAGAAAGAACAAAAGTTCAAATGAAGACCACAGAGACATAAATACAATAACACCATGAGGCAGAAATTAAGGTTAACAAAACAAAACACAGACCACGCAGAGTCCCGACAGACAGCAGTACAAAATAAGTCAAACAGCGGAGACACATTTTTACTTTATTTACTAATAAATATGAATTACTTTCCATTACATTTTCAATCTTGTGCTTTGGAACTGCCTGAGCACAAAATAATGTTCGCTGTAAATCCATTTCGCTGTAGTGCTTACGTCATTGTATTTCACTTTGAATTTATGATGACACAGCTCTTATCTGTTATCTCGGTGCCAACGGAGTAAAAAAAAAAAAAAAAGTGAAGCTTGACTCTTCCTCCTCCTCCTCCTCCTCCAGCACCATTCTCTAATGGAGAGCCTTTTATGTGGAGTGTAGGATCGGCATTAAGAGAGCCATACCTTTTGTCTCCGAGCAAGCCTCAAGTCCTTAAGACCCATCATTCCTTTCTGTCGCAGCCTGATAAATCAGAGCACCTAATCAGCGTATAAATATTCATGAGGCGGGCTCAGAGTGCTTTTGAAGGTGTAACTCTTCACAATAGCTTGGCGCACAGCCTCCGGTGTGCCACAAATCCTGGAGCAAAGTTGAGTTAGCATTTAGACTAAGTTTTTCACATGGTAGCACCCTTAAACTCTTTTTGAAAAATCCCCTCAAGCATACTTTTCGCTCAGGATTGAAATATGAGGTGTCAAAAACATGAACAATTATGGAAAATCATAAATTTGTGACCAATTTAGAGAAGGGAATGAGGTTGTCAGGCCTTTTGAGATGTATGCGTTTTCAATTTGGCGTTTCTTAATGCCTGCCAGCTCCTCTCTTCGTACCGTTAAACTGCCATTTCTCCTTGTGCTAATTGAACGCCCCCCCCCCCCTTCTCGTTCTCTGCCCACACCATCATGTACTCCTCATCTATCATTGTTTGTTGGGAGCCAGTGTGGTTGTCCTTTCCAGTGACTTTGAGAGAGCACTTCGTCTTATTTGTTTGTTCCCTGACACGGGAATGATGCACTCGACCAGGCTGGCCATTTAGAAGCTGGGTAGTGTTCAAGAGCCGCCTCCTTTATCATCGTGTTACGCAGCGCTTTGTGAAGGACCCGCACACTGAGGTCATTTGTCATTTGTTAAGTAAAACTATTTACCATTGGCATCTCATTTACTTAATAGATAAGCACAGCAATGGAGCTCAGAGTGGCACGGACCTGTAATAGATAACAGACTGGAAATGGGTGCATTTTCCGTACAGCTATTTGCACTTAGTTTAAAGGACTTTAAGGAACAAAAACTAATTAATCTCCAGCTAATGTTACTGCATGATGGGGGATGTAAATGGAAAGACTGATGGAAGGAGACATCTAATGTTGAGGAATCAGGACAGAGGGTGAAAAACACTGAGTCATGTTTTGTATGTTCTCTGTAAGCAATAAGGATACTGTAGGATGAACTAATTAGAAGTTTAGGAAGCAAGATTACAACATGTAGAAAACAGAAATAGAAAATAGAAAAATATAGAAATAGAAAAAAAAGGGAACAAGATTAAGAATTAAAAAGGCAAATTATTGAAAAGCAGAGCGAGGTTTGCAATGCACATTCAACACTGTTACGTTAAGGCCTTTTAAAACAGTAGGTCCAGTTATCAGTATTTCAATATTCAACCAAAACCCAATGTTTCCTTTAAAAAGAAAGACACAGTTATGTCCGCCCCAAGGGAGCTGGGATTTTACTTATAAAATAATAACTTAATGACATTATACAGATATGTCAAGATTGCAATTTGGGTTTGAATCACACATTCCAGCTACAAAAACGTTGATTTTAAGTAGTAAAAATAAGTATTAAACGCTTATTTACAAATCTAGAAGTTATGGAGCAACACAATCCTTCATTTGGAGTCATGAATGGTCCAGCTGGTGAACACATAACCAATCAAATCACTCCAATATTGACTGATTTGATTGGTTCACTGCTTCTGGTTTCAACCCCCATTCTGCCAACACCTCGCCCAATGATTAGCTCGACTGCTACAATACACTTAAAGATGCTCACATCCTTCATGTGAACACTGCTAATGAAAGCTGTGGGATAATGAGTTGCAGAGAGTCGAGTCCCAAACTGTTCTCTGCAGGTTTTAAACCAGTAAAGCTTGTAAAACAGAAAGTTATACACAGAATTACTGATCTATTCCTGTCCCAACTCTCAAAAAAACAAGAAAATACAGAAAAGCACCCGCTGATGACAGCTTATTATCCTCTACCAATTCACCGTTCAGCTGATTTCCAAAGCTCTAAGTATGACTGGCACCTTAGCCTGGCATTCAGAAATAGTCCTGCAGCTTAAAATCCACCCATTGGGTTTCTCAGCGTTATGAAGTGTGTATTAAGGTCACAGCTTCGATCGGGGGTTGTCGCTTCGGGGTTACAGTGGAGAAAGATTCACTCTCTCTTTTTCCCGCCCTATGAGTCTGCCGATGAGGCTTTTTTATGTTGACGGTTTGTTTTCTACCCTGCAGGAGATGCTGAGGAGGACGAGGAGGAGGAGGAGGAGGAGGAGGAGCAGCCGGCACTAATCAAACTGCAGCCCTTTGCACGATCCAACAGTTTCTCAGAGATACAGAAACCTGGAATGGAGACGATGTGACCTCAGATGAAACTAGATCAACCCTCCAACCGTTTACTGTACGCTCGCTAGTCGCTCATGGCAACCAAGATACAGCCGGGCTGAGGGGAGGGAAACGGGAATAACTTCAAGGTCAATACGTATAAAATGCACGGATTTCTGGGGATATTTGGCCTCGAGAATTTGTGGTGATAACATACAGTTCTGTTGTTGGATATTTTCTTATTCACATCCTGTTTTGAGACTGAAAAAGCCAGTGGGGATGACGTTATAAATGTATTTATCAGACATAAGATGAATGTGTATCATTATTAAAGAAAATAGATGGCATCAAAAAGAGTAATGCTAACAACAGAACCACTCGATATTGGCAATGCAAATTAGGGTTAGGGTTATCATGACTCTAATATGAACAATTTAGAAAATGTTCTTTGACCTTTATGAGATTCAGTGTCAAATGCAAGAGCAGGGGGGTCAAACTCAAATGCACAGTGGGCCAAAATAAAAAAAATGGGTACTAGTCGAGGGCCGGACTGGTTCAATGTTCATTGCAGAACTTATTGAAATGAACTTATTGAACATATTAAACCTGGAACTAACAAAGCTTAAATGATTGCCTTTAAAAACAACATTAAACATTAAATAATCAGCTGCATTCATTTCTTATGGCTCTATCTGCAGAGTCATTTCTTATGATTACATTTTTCCACAGGCCAACAACAGCTTCAAAAAAACTATTTCCCTCAAAGAACAAACCAAACATGCCCTGTTGTCGTGAGAAAAAAAGTTCAGAAGGAAACATCCATTAAACTCAGTGTTTGGGCTCAGGCTCTGAGCTGAGGAGACCCTCAGGATGGAGTGAAGGTGTGCGTGCAATATACCTGCGGGCCAGATCGTAATAAAAAATTATCCTGCGGGCCGAAATGAAATCCACCAAGGGCCTGATTCGGCCCCCGGGCCTTGAGTTTGACACATGTGCTTTAAGGCCTCGTCCACACGAAAACGAACCGAGTTCGATACCAAAAAAGTCTTC
>NW_011347718.1:0-5573 GCF_000735185.1 Notothenia coriiceps
ACTCATTATTTACATTTCACCGTGACATGGACAAAAATGTAACATCAGCTTACCTCATAGCACGAATCCAGACTCTCCTTTGGAAAACATTGGCCGGGAAACGATAGAACGAGCACGTTTCATGCGAAGACCTGTGGCTGCAACCCGGAGCAAAGCAACAAACCATTGCGTAGCTAACTAGTAGCGCTAGCTTTAGCTAACGTAAGCCAACGAAACGAACTGCCGAGTAAAATTGGAAAACACTGGTAATTAATTATTCTATAATTTGTAAAACTACGGTGTTAAAAACGACAATTTCAAAAATACAGATTCTAATGGTCAGATATAGATATACAGATACTAAAGATATGCATGTACTTGCTTTCAAGCAGAACACAGGGGAAAACAAACTTAGCGGGAGTGTTTACGTGTTCGGCGTAATGACGTACAACGGCCTCGACAATTTCTGTAGTCCTATTCAGCCATTCGGTAACAACCATCGTTTTTCAGACACGTAAACTCTTCAAAAATCCCCAGTGGGGTCACTGCTGATGTATTTAATGTCGTAGAACAAAACGTCAATTACCTCTTAAATTTGTGTCAACCACAGACCTTATTTCGAGCTATTTTCCAAAACCCTATGGAAAAAATGCATTGCTTTTTGAGGAAGGAACCGGAAGTGCCAAAAATGCTAACTTACTTCCGGGTTTTACGACGCGTCACTGCGGTTCTCTATTTTGAAGGAAATTACATTAATTATGTAACTTTTCATCTAGCACGCAAATATCAATAGTAGTATAAATAATAGGAAAATAGTTAAAACAAATACAATTATATTGAATCTCACGTCATTTTCTGTAAAACTCTTTAAAAAAATGTTTGACATTATAACTTGTTTGAAGTGCAACACTGAAATGTATGTTCAGGAACTACAGATAAAAAAAAGTCACATTTACATGAATGGTTATTTATCTACACTGTTAAATTAACTAAAAAGGATAATAATGAAATAAAAGAGAGCCAGGAGCCGACCTGGTCTCCCCATTCGTTAATGACGGGCATGTTGATGTCGTCGATGGAGACGGTCATCCTGCGTCCCCCCAGCGGCCCGTAGATGGCGCCCATGCGTTTGTCGATGTAGCTCTCGATGGTCCTCTGGAACATGGCGGGCAGCGTGGCTGAAGAAAAGTTCAGGGTCTTACTGAGGTGCTGCTCCGGGTCCAGTTTACTGGTGTAGCCCTGCAGGGGGCGCCACAGAGAGGGACAAGTAGCATCAGCATTTTCTACTTCAACTTGAGTAACATTTTAACTCATGACTTTTATGGAATAATTTAAGACTAGAACATTTCTACTTTTACTTAAGTAAAAGATCTGAGCACTTCTTCCTCCTCAACAATGCGTCACATCCTCGGTGTCTCACTTTAATCATGACGGTCTTGGCGGTGCCCTGCTCTCCGATCAGCAGCACAGCCTTCCTCTGCTTCACGATGGTCTGCAGCAGGAAGTCCGTCCTCACGTTGTCCACATTTGGGACCAGGATGGACGAGTAGTCTGGGACGTGATCTTTGGGGTAGACATACTCTGGGACCTGCATCAGGTCAATAATAAATACAGAAGGTGCATCATTTTGATTTAGAAAAACATTTATTATCAGATAAATTATAAAATTACTTATTGTTCGCATTTATGGAATTTTCTTGAAAAAGCTGCCAAAATACTTAAGCGTTAAAACTTTCAACCAACAGGTCAGTCCTGATCATAATTATACTCAGAATACTTTATTTGTTCACGGGGATAAAAAATAAAATAAAATCGTATTTAATCAAATAAAAAAAGAGGATATATAAATAGAGAAATATAAGCAATATAAAACAATATGTACAAATTGTATTTAAATTCACATTCTGAATATAATTTTGTATTATTTTAATATGGAGCAACTGTTAAAAAATCAAGCTTCCACCAGGGACATATAAATTATTCTTTAGTCTATAGGGGAACTTTGAAGTTAGAGTGTCTCAGTCCTGCTTCCATGTGCTCAGTGTCAGTCTGAAGGAGACGTGTGTAATGAATACCAGCGTCAGTGTCCACAGACCTTGTTGGACCAGTGCTCCCACTCTCCCCGCTCGCTGACGGTGAACTCAAAGATGGTCTGCTCGTCCTGAGTGAGCGGCAGGTCCAGAGACGAGCTGTGGTGCTGTGAACACAAACAGGAAGTGAGGGACATCCAAAGGAAAAGCCACATTATGCAACAAATATTTTTAACCTAACACCTACAAAGAAAGTGTTATGGCAGAATCCTTATTACAGCGTATTTCTGGCATATTCATTAAAGTCACATGGTAAGCTATATCATGTGTGTTATTGAGTTGAGTCACATAGAGTTAGAGAGGCCCATGAGTCTCTTTGCTAATTATCCATGGTCTCTGAATTATCAATAGATGTATTCATTTTCAAATGAGCTGATGCCGAGGTCGTAGCAACTGCGAGAGGCTACTCAGAGATAATACATTTAAGTCTTTGTTGGTTGATTACTCCTAAAGACGTCATGAGATAATGACTTTTCAACATATACAAGTATAGCTTTCAGAGAGAACAACATGTGACGTTTGTGTGGTTGGCTTGGCTGCATGATCAAATTTGTGTGTGTTCATTACAGAGGCTATATACTGTATGCTGTGTGATTGTTGCAACTGGTGGGGGGCATTTCAATGATTGGCTGCTGTGGCAGGTGATGTTGTACTCCAATATTATTATTGTTGTTGCGCAACTGAATAATAATTCATCTCAACCATGTCTGTGTTTTATTGATCTCTCTCTGTGTTAACATTTAAGGTTGGTGAGCCATAAATTGCACTAACAAAAGTATTTAGATTAATACTTAAATTAAAGAAGCAAAAGCACACTATTAAAAATAATGCATACCAAGAGGTGGTATGACAGAACTAAGTTCATTTACTCAATTACTGTAAATAAGTGCAACCAAGCAATCTTCATGGAAATCTTTGGAGGTATCTCAACTTAAACATGACAAACATTAACAATATCCACCTACAACACGTCAAGGTGCATCAACACACGTGCACACACCTTTAGGAAGGCCTCCATTTTGGCTCTGTCCTCCAGCTCCAGCACCGCTCCCAGAGACCACATGACTGCAAACACAAACAGTCGACCAAGGTCACCATGGCAACCCTGTTTCTCATCGACTGCAGGGAGCAAACCCTGAAAGCAAAAATATAAAAAATATTTCACAAAAAATCACTCCGACCCGAGTTATGTTCTCAGATAGTTACTTTCTGTCCTTCAACTCCACATCTCTGCGCTTAATAACGATTTGTGATTCCTTCCTGTGTTGTACCTGCAGCAGGTCGATCGTCTGCCTGATGTACATGCTCTCCAACACCTGCATCTTGGGAGACACAGCCGTGGAGACAAAGTCCAACAAGTCCTGTAGAAAGAGCAGAAAAAGTAATGTAAATTATACAGTTTATTTCATTCTAGTATCTTACTATTCTTCAATGCAATAAATAATATAATCAGTGGTAGAAGACATTTCTAAAAGTAAAAGTCTTGAATTGAAAATGAACAGTGTGATAAAATAATATACTGATTATTTTTCTATCCTTAACAATTCAATATAATGCCGTTTTAATGTTTTAGTTTGTTAAAGCACATTTTGTTACCCTTCAGTACTGTGTAGATTGTGTGTGGAATAGTAATATAGTACTGCATCAAATCACATAAACATACAATGCGCTTTTATATGAACAAAGAAACTATCAGTGTGAAATTAATGTATTGGAGTAAAAAGTAAAACAAATTCCCTTTAATTTGGTGTAAATTAAGTATAACATTGAAATACTACTGGAAGTCAAGTACAAGTAGTTATATATAATACTTGAACTTGGACTTTAGAAGAACACAATACTGATTATAAGTATTTCAAAATACACATGTAAATAACAACAACAAAAGTAATGAACTATTGTTCTGCAGTAAGTTTTAAGTCCCTGCAGGTTTATTTGCACAGAAGCAAAACCCCTCCCTAAGCTCAAACTGCAGACCTCCTCCAGGTCCTCACCTGGTAGCAGGAGGTGAAGCAGAGCCTCAGGGGGTCCGCCTGCTGCTGGGGGAGGGTCTGCAGCCAGGCTCGCATGACGGGGCTCCAGCCCAGCACCGAGGAGCTCATGAACACCATCCCGTTTCTGGACACTGTGGCCGGGGAGGCATTGTCGATGTTGTGAGGCTCAAAGACGATCTGCAGGAAAGATGCACATTTCACTTTAGATCTGCTCTGAGATTCAGGTATATTTAACACGGATTCAAAGGTTTACGTCTCAGCAGGATTTGGAAAAAACTTGCATTTATCACCTGTTACCTCGACTATTAGTAGTTAACTAGTTTCTAAATACAAGAGAGGGTAACATCACTCCATTTTCTGATGTTCACACTGGCTTCCTTTCTGTCAAATAATTGACTTGAAAATACTACCATTAGTTTATAAAGCACTAAATGGGTTAACCAGGGCTGCCAACATTTGATTTGAGTTCAGCTTGGAGTGAGATTTTTTTTTTGGTGAACCGAAAAAAGAAACGTTCATGTGTACAGTGTTACAAATGTATTGAACATGTACAAACTAGGGTTTCCCATTAATGTAGGGGGCGCTACAGTGGAATACGCACATACACAGTGTAACCGCGACTCTTACAATGAAGGCTCCAAAATCAGCTCACAGCATATAAAATGGCATATAGGTGTAAGCAGAGGTAAAGTGCTATTTTAAAAGTGGGGGGGGTGGTCCTCACCTCCTCTAGGGGGGTCCGGGGGCATGCTCCCACGGGAAAGCAAAAGGAATTTATGGATACATCTCTCAACACCCATATGAAACAGAACTGTACACAGATTTTCTTTTTCTTTATGGGTATTTTACAAATCACTCACCTTTTAAACTGCATTCTGGTTTTACTGTCATAGTATTTCATAACTGTTTTTCATTTATTCTCATAAATGGTGACCAAACCGTTTGAGACCCACTGAGATAACTAGAGTCTAAAGTGAACTATCTAAACAGAGTCCCTTATCTCACTGAGCTGTAGTTATCTCTCTCAGTCTGACAGGACAGAGCTCTCCCTCTCATTGTTCTAGAAACAGCTTTTAATATCCGTTAAGCTAACCAGATGCTAACAACAACAATGTAAATAGTGAGTTTGGTAGAAATATACTGTATAATAGTAAAGTTATTTAAGATGATGCCATATTTATTGAAGATTTTACATGATAAATATAAATATATAAATATTCAAAAGCATATTCTTCAAAACTCTCTGCTGTAGTATGACCACCAGGAGACTATTGATGTGTGTAGTGAGTTTGGTAGTAATAAGCTGTATAATAGTGATTGAATATTATTGTATTCTCTTTTTTCGGAGTTGCACTTTGCAGACGGTCCCTGAGCACTCGTTTCTTCTCCGCCTGCAGATAGAGACCAATGTAATGTGTCCAGCTCGGAGGACGGCGCGTATTGGCTTTTTTTGATCAAAATGTGACTGTAGTTCGTTGTCAACCCTACTACGGTACTTAGGAGACGTCAT
>NW_011347719.1:0-34078 GCF_000735185.1 Notothenia coriiceps
GAGGACCACTTCAGCATTATGGTTGCACTCAAAGGGCCGGTTGTAACTTTAATACTTTATAAATATACATATTTAAATATTTAATATATATAAAATAATGTATTATATTACATTATTGCCTCTGCATTGGATTATTTTCGGATAGGGTAATAACTTCATAATTAACTACGTCTGAAAGCAGAAGTCTAGGGCAAATAATTGCAAGTCTCTTCACTGAGAATGTCACAAAATGATTTACAAAGAAAAGCCAAATTCTGAAAAAAAGTCAAAAGAAAGAAAAGTGACATTTTGAAAAAAAAAAACAATTCTGAGAAAAAGGGCATATCTGAGATGCATTGTGGGACATGTAGTTTATGGGCAACCTGCTACCATGTAACCGTATAACAAACATATTATATTCTTTGCAAGCTCTTGTGGGGCCACATAAAATGAAGTCACAGGCCGGATTTGGCCCCCGGGCCTTGAGTTTGACCCCCCTGGTATAGAAAGTAGGCATTCAGTTACAATACCACATCATTTACAACAATTATTTAATGATGGCTGCTGAGTTAAAGTGGTCCTTCACAGAGAAAAAGTCATTGGTTTCAATCTAGAGTTTTCTGGAGTCTGAGTGGTGATCGCCAAACTCTGTAAATTACGATTTCTGGAACGCAGAGCGAGCCGGAGGTTCTGCTGGGATAAGGTCACACAGCCAGAAACAGCAATAAACTAAAACTGAAGTCAGACGTCTAAATAGAGCAGGACTCAACCTAGTCCGCCCCATATCCTCTATTTACTTTTCTTTCACTTCCTACATCATTTACTCCATCCTCTGTCGGCTAAAGATAACAGTTTTCTTGCCATTTTACAGCACATCTCTTGATTTATTCTATTCATCTTATCCAAAGTATCTTACATTTCAAGAAGAATCAGTTAAAACTGTTTTTGGAATCCCATGAGGTGATGACGTTCCTGTCATTTAATAACAATTCAAATATAACTTACAAAAAGGGTAGAAAAGCACAGTGAACTTTGCCAAGCAGAATATGATTTTGATCCCCTTCATCCATCTGTTTGTTAGATAGTTTCTCAAGCAGATGAGTTGTAGTTAGTGAAGAGCATTGAGAGAAGTTCATTTTGCCAATGCATTGTTAGGGCACCGTCAGTCGGAGCGAAGGACCAATCGAATTCTCTAAAGATATCATTACTGTTGCAATGAACTGCGTTTTTTAGAGTCTACCTAGCTTGCTGGATCTTTTCGGCACCCTCAGCAGGACTGGTGAAAAAAGTGATATCTTAGGGGTGTCATTCTCAGTCCCCCTAAAATGTTCCTAAAATTGAGCCCCTCTTTTTGATTGGACCTACAAGTATGGCACTTGGTACAGTAGGTATATGTAGCATGTGAAGACGCACTAAGAAGCCTTTTGGAGATATATCGTAAAACAAAGAGGACGTTGGCCATTTTGGGTCCTTCAGTTTTTGTCCAATCAACAATTTGGTCACAATCTAAAGACCTCAGCGTGGCGAAAAAAGTGCATTTTGCCTTAAAAAGGGAGTTGCTATAACTCCATTATATATTTTCCAACATGCTATACCAGCCATGTACCCACAACTTTCGTGCCAGGCCCGTCCATCGCTTCTTGCAACTTTCATTTCTCTTTGTTCTTCATGAAAACAGTTTACTTTCATGCAATCAAAGCCAGCTTCAATTTGATTGGTCGATACAACCAGAAGACTACAAGCTGACACATCTAATGTTCTCAATATCAAAACCTTGTTCTGTTTACTTTATATTTGATATCCTTAAGCAAATATATGTTCATTAAGATTAAGTTGAAGCAAACCAACACAGATCCGAACTACAAGAGTCCTAACACATAGAGCTAATTTAGCATGAAAGCTGATGGATTTCTCTCCTTCTATTGGGTATATTCCCCCCACATAAAGTATGATGTCCGTTGAAACAAAGTCAAGAGACATGGAGAACTATTGTCTTGAATTCACATACTAACCACTGGAGTTCACCCTCTCACTCCTTCAAGGTTCAAGGTTCTTTATTTTGTCATACAAACATAGCTACAGTGTAGTTATGGCGTAGGTCACAGGCTCCTCCAACAGTGCCACACAATAACACAGATACACAGAAAAATATAGTGCAAGTAAATAGTAAATACAAAAAGAAGAATAGTTTAAAAAAGTGAAAGAGTGCATACCTGTCATACGATGGCTTAAGATGCCCTCACGAATGTCCCGATGTTGTTACGATCAGAGCCGAATTTGAACATTTCCTTTATCGTGTGTCCATCTGGTTGTTTATTGCACAACAAAATCATGTAAACATATTATGTAAATAACCCAATTTGTGTTCTGTGAAACTGAAAAGGATATAATATATTATTTTGAAGGCGAGTTGACAGGAAGTTGTTGTTGCTATGGAAACAACATTACGGAGAAAACTTAATATCTTCTACATATAAAGACGGATAAAGTAAAGAACAAAGTCTGAACATATCAGTACAGTATCATAGTACTTTAACATAATTGTTTTTGTTACTTTCGTTGCAGTTGTATTTCTTAAATGTAATGTAAATGTTGCCTTCGTGTGTGGTTCGGGGCCATCTTCGTGCGAAATTCACAATTCCATATTCGTGTGTCCATCGGGTGTCAATTTCGGGACAGTGTGACAGGGGCTTTAAGGAACAACTGGAGAACTATGATATTGTTTAAATTGACCAAATAATATATTTGTTTTACAAAATGACAAACCTGCCATCATCTGTTCCTAAAAATGATAAATAAAAATACATTTTAAAACACTACAATCAACCTAATGATATCAGTTTACAATATGATAACACTTCTCTACACTTTTTAGACTAAACACAAAAAATGGCTCCAAACCATTACACCAATAATTATAAAGCTTTCAAATTAAGATTTCCCTCGTTGAAACTAAGAGGTCAAGCACAAACAAATAAAAAAGGATAGCCCTGCACCAGTTTGTCGACATACTTTTGGCCAAATAGTGGAAACAGTATGCAGGGTGAATCCATTAAAAGATAGAAATTATTTATTTTGATACTTTGGTCTTTGGCTTGGTAGTTGTTGCAGGTTTCATCAGGGATGCCATTCCTGTGTGCGTAGGCGTAGACTCTCAGGTGATCTCCTCCGTGACAGGAGCCCGCCTGACCGCAGTCGATCACGTTCTGCACCGACAGGTAGGCCGACGGCCACACCCCTCCTCGCTTGATGTTGATGCGGTCTTGGACAAAACAAAAACAATACAAATGTTGAAATGGGAAAACAATTTTGAAGAAAATACAGTTTTATCTTGTCAGACTGCATGTTGCTGACTATAGCACAACTACGGATGACAGGTATTCATTGAGATCAACCATCTTGTTTCCAAAGGGGGAAATTCAGTACATGAAACAAAACAACACATTTGCACACGCAAAAGCTCTTCTAGGTCTAACCTACTTACACTCTACAAATGGAAATACAAAGTTATTTGCATACATTAACATGCCCCTGTATTAGGTATACAGTACACTATTTCCGTCTCTTAAGATAAGATGCTTTCGAGATTTAGAAAGGATCCAAGTGAACTGGACAGGTTGTTTTGTAGGCTAGAGCTTTAAATTTAAAAGCACATCACCCAGTTTTTTGAGAAATTCAAGTAAGCCTTAGAGACTAGACAATGACCCTTTTAAAATCGTGGCTCAAAGTGATATCTATATGATATATTGTGGAAAATAATCGTACTAAATATATGAATGTATGTCTGTCTGTCTGTCTAAAATATATTTTACATTAATCCCAACTTCTATCCACCCCCATGGTTACCGGCCAGTGCGCTGGTGGCCCCCATGGCCCAGCAGGAGCCGCAGTACTGGGGGATGTGCTGGTTTCGGGTGGTGCTCACATAGTTCTTCCCCTCGATGTTCCTCCAGTCCCAGGACGGAGGAAGGTCAGACACTTTCACATACTCATGTGGCCGGGCCTTTGTCCTTAAACATGTAAAAAGGGTAAGTCATACAAAATAGTGGATACACAATATATCAGAAAAAGTCACAGTTATTTTTGTACATTTAGATGAATTTACCATATTCAAGTTCAAGTTGTAATCAAGTTGTAATAATCACTGTCATAAAATCCCAAAATAAAGTAATAAAGTTTCTACAGAAATTGGCATGCTTTCATTGACAAATTGTTGTCTCCAATTTGGTACAGTGACAGTTAATCAGGCAATGCTCTTCCAATGCTCTCCATTATAATAATAATTACTCTGCAAGCCATGAAGGAATGGGCAACAATCAATATATCTCTATTCAAACCCCTATGATAGCTTTTCAATATGTAGGCCGGTTGATTGTTCATTTGAAGGGATATTTCCAAGATCAATACCATGTTATGATTTATGAGGATATAGTAGGCTACAAGCATGTAATATCTTCACATGTCATATTTGTGTAAAATGTTGATATCATTTCACATTTTGCTGTAAATAATTTATATATGTAAAACCTAAACTTGGTCAGGTTAACCATATAACCATTACAATGGTGATTATCAAGGGAGACATACAAAATAATATTGCAAAAATGCATAAACAAGACAATATAGCAGAGCAGTAGAAGTTGTCAGATAGTTCACTTAAGTAAAAGTAGTAATCCTACAGTGTAAAGATATTCAGTTTAAAATGTAAAGAACATTGTAATTACCAAAATAATTCATTAAGTGTAACCAATGTGCTGCACGTCTCCCTTGAAAAAGAGATCGTTGATCTCAATGGGATTTTCACCTGGTTAAATAAAGGCTTCAAACAAACAAACATCATGCATGGTGGCCCATTTTAGAATGATAAAATACCACTAAATTACGAGATTGATATGCGAGCATCACGGATTGTGCAGCTAGTTAAATGTGGAGCTCATATTAACAACAGTATATGGTGCTGGGTAGCATACCGTTATGTATTAGTGGATTAACGTGTTGTCGATGTTTTATTTTGGATTAAGCCTACCTTTCAAAACTGTAACGTTACTTAAAACAGTACCTGAATGAGAGTGGATGTTTAAGTTAAATTGTACCACTTTGTATAATAAATGTAACACAAACATAGCCTTTTTTGTAGAAAACGTACGAAGATTTCCGTTTGTTTACTCACAACAACAAATCAAAATACCTAAACTGTGCCCTGTCAGAGCAACACGAACATAATTTCTCCACTTACTTTACAGAGTCTGGAGTCTCATCTCTGATGGGTTTGTAACACGGTTCAGATATTAGTCTTGAGGAGATGATTTGCATGGAAAACGAAGATAAACAAAGCAGCAGCGGTATGTTTGTTATTGAAGACGCCATGTTGGATTTCCTCTGTCATGTGACGCACACGCGCAGCCAGCGCCCCCTGCCGGTTCATGTTATCATGACAACAGCGTCCCACAGGCAGTTGAATTGATCGTAAACACGATACATGTAGGTTATTATTACATTGATATTAAAGCTGTTGATTATAGCCTATATGGTCATTTTTTCATAAATAAATGTAAAACAACAACAGTTACACCTAATTTACCTTTTTAATACTAACCCAAGGGATTAAAATGGCAAATGTTACAATGAAATATTTGAACAAGCATTCATAGGCCTACCTTTTGTAATTTGTGGTTTGAATGATCGCTTATGAGTTGGGTAAGTACATGGCTGAAGTATTTGTACATTTAAATGTTATTTTAATAAAACTAAAACAACAAAGTAGTCCTTTATTAGACCAAATGAAATGAAAATAGTTTTTGGGATGTTTGTTTTGTCGATTATTTTATGAAATATTGTTTAGATGCATACACACACATACATATATAAAAGTCTACTTTGTTGCTCACCAACATTTTAAACAATCAAACGAGACAATCAACTAAATAATAATCCATAGCTTAATTATTATGTACATTTTTATATTTGTATTTTTAAAAGTAGTTCATTACTAATGTGTTCTATACTTCTGTCTCATACAACACATCTCTATTTTGCTTTTCACCACAGTGATCAATGTCTATATGTGTCAATAAAATCAGGTGTTACAGCAGTGCAGGTTTAGCAGCGTCAGCAGGAAACTTTAAATAACATACTCAGTTACAATCACATTAGGACTAATGCAGGGACTGATGATTGGTTTGGTTTTCATATGCAGCTCCTAACAAGGTTATGAAATCACAGGATGAGGCTCAACTTCAATCAAGGTTTGTTTTTGTGACTTGGAAGCACTATTGTTTGTGCTTTTAATGATTACACTAGAATCAGATTAGATGTGCATTAGCTACCTAATGAACCCCCAGCAGGAGTAGAGATAAATCACTCACCAGTTATTCTTGTTGTGACATCCATCTTCAGGTTGGGATGATGCTTAGCAGTTCATATCAAATCTGCTGAGTAGTAAGAGGAAAGTATGTTCATGCGTTAATGTCGGTGTCAAAAGTGGATGATGGGCTCTAAAAAAGTAATATGCAAACAACCATAATGATAATATCTCTGTAGTATAGTATGCACTATTTCAGGGAAGTGAGTACATTAACTTTTGACACATTCAAAGCAGGATCCCAAACGATTTAACTGGCTCTTAGTCTGCCATTGATTTGTTTTTAAATATAGAGATGTTTTAGGTTATTTTGACATTTATGAAATCACGCAGCCTCTTTCAACAGCAGTACAAGTTGCAGAAGAAAAGTAGGTACCAGGAAAAATATAAACAGCACTTCATCACAGAGCAAACATTGAACCATGACTCTGAACATCTGGAAATGATGATGTATGTGACAGTGAGGATGGGGAGGTTGTGTTTTCCCAGAAGGAGTCGCTCACCTCAAATCATTTATTAGTCTCCACTCAAAGCTCATGAAACCATTCGCAAACAAACCTTCTGCTATACGAAAAATGAAAAAACCCCAAGTAAATAGCTATAATTCTGGGCTGACAAGTCGACCTCAACCTCTGACTGGATGAATACAAAGAAAACTTTCTTGGTCCTCATCGACATGAAATAATATTTTTGTAACTAAAATACATGAAATGGAAGGTTTATTTTTAATGTAAACATGCTTAGTCTAAACTGTAACTAAACAAATCGAGTAAACTTGATTTCACTAGTGTTACAGTGTGTGAAGGAAGCAGGACCCAAATGCAGATTAAAGTGACACAAATAACTCCTTTATTTCAAGGCCAAACTATGAACAAAGACTGAACAGAACACTCACGCAGACCAAGTCATAACACAAGATGAACTGACAAAGACAGACAGAAAAAACAGAACTTAAATACACACAAGACTAATCATACAAACAAGACACAGCTGAGGAGGGAGGAGAAAACACAGGGACACCAGGTGAACACAATCGGGTAAATTAGGTAGGAGGGAAAACTAACGACAGGGAACAACAGACAGATCTAAACAAGACAAAAAAACCGCAGGAAAGAAAACCAAAGATAGATCTAGACAAGACACAACGCAGACAGAAAACCAAAGACAGATCAAGACAAAACAAAACACAACACAGACAGATCGTGACAACTAGATTCAGAACGCAAGGTATGCACATGTGCATGAGTACAAGGAAACGCCATTTTCAAGTTATTTAAATACTAACCCTATTATAATCATCTTCAGGTTCATATTTGCATTAAGTGCCTCTACTGTGACATGTCTCCATGCTTTAATGTTTAAAAAGCTCTGTATTTTTCTCATGCTGCCTGTGCTGCAGCACCTCTTTTCACCCTCTGTCTGAAACCAGAGCCCAGTCTGCTCTGATTGGTTAGCTGGCCGGCTCTGTTGTGATTGGTCAACCACTTAGAGATGTCCCGCCCCTTAGCCTATCACGTACAATGTGTTGGAACGCTAGCCAATAGAGGCGCAAGTGTGACATAGTGATGTTACTATGTTATGGAAATAAACAAAGGAGTCCAATAGAGGCGTTTCAGGCAGGGGGGAGTGTGTGGGAGAGAAACAAATTTGATTTTAGCCTTTGCAGACCATTTACATGCACCGAAACCTTTATAACAGACTACAGGAAACGGAAAACCCCAAGACATAACAGGTCATCTTCATTTATTCACATTGATTCAACATGATAGATAAACATCAGATCAAATGTAACCCTTTACATTGAACTTGAAAACATATTATAACATGCAATTGAGAATATTTAAAGTTAATACTTTAGGAATATAATTATTTTGGGTAATAAACGTAATCTTAATCACAAAAACACTGAAACGTCCTCATCTTTAAGTCATTTTCTCTGAGAGCAGACACCGCCGACTCTTGAGACGGCCATTGTGTTGCGACACACAGAGACTGTTGTCTGCTGCAGGACCAGAGGAATGAAGACCTTTGACCTCTGAGATCATCGCCGCTGTGTTGAAAGCCAAACTTTTCCCCACTTTGGCACTTCTTCAGACGCACAAACAGTCCTCAATAATAAATGGCCTCACAACATAAGGCTGCTCTTTAAATCTGAGTGCTGTAACTCTTTCAGGCTGTAATGTGATGGTACAAACATCCCAGAGGTAATACAAGAGCATCTGTCAACATATCAGCTCTTTCTGACGAGGCCTACATCCTGGATGTGTGCATTAACATGAGTAGCTAATGCCGAGGCGATGACACCACTAACAGACCTTTGGATAATGCATGCCATTATACTTCTTTAAACCATTCTCACAAAGAGCATCAATTACAGATGCATAATAAAAGGCTGTATCTTTAAGAGATGCAGGACAAATGAACAGAACTCAAATGATTGTGCTGCCGTAAGAAACCAGGTCTAAGCTATTTTGTATTACGAATTAATAGTGATAGCTGAAGCTCGAGTTTCTTCAGTAAGCAGCCTTGATTTACAGACGCCACAGGCTTTCATTCTAGACTGAAATATCTCAACAACTACTGGGTAAATAGTTATTTGATGGTATTCATGGTTCCCATAGGATGAATCCCACTGACTTTGTCGATCCCCTGACTTTTAGCGTCACCAGCACATCACAGAAAAATATTTAAAAACCTGGCTCTATGGAATATCCGCAGATGGTGAATCCTGGTGACATTGGTGATTCCCTGATTCTTCCTCACGTGCCACAATTGGCTTAAAGTGTGATTTTGAGAGGAATGTCTCAACTACAATGGCAAGGATTACAATGACATTTATCAAATACATGTATGCGCCCCTCAGGACCAATTCAAACCTGTTTATTGATCCCTTTATCAAGGACACATCTTAGTTTATTCCTTTTTAGCCGTGCAAGCATCATGACATGGGTTGCCAATGGTGGTCATTTCACTAATGTAGTCCAGACTGAAATCACAACAACTACTTCATTGATTGTCAATTGATTTGTTGATACAATAACGGTTCCCTGAAGATGAATCCTTGTGATTTTGACATGAGTTTAACTTTTAGATTTGAGTGAAATGTCAGTACACTATCGATGTTTTTTGGTCAAATTGTGCGCACTCATTCATGTCTCCCTCAGCATTGATTGTTTCTCTTTTGAGATCCCCTGACTTTTTATTGAACGTTACCATGAGGCCGAGATTTACATTTCCTGAGTACTTTTTAAAGACAATACCTCAAAAATAAATGGAGTTGCCTCGTTAACTCATTGCCCTCAGCCTTACTGTCAGCCTAGATGTACTTTTAGTGTTAATTTTCAAAAGCACGCAAAACATCAGCATGTTGGCATTGCAATTATAAGTTAAGCATGCTAATGTAATCATTTAGCATAAAAGGATGGCAGGAGAAAATAAAGTCAAACTGTCAGGTTAAAAAAAAAGTATTAAACCTGCCTGTTTTACACCCTGATCCCATTATGTATGTTTAGCATAGTTGACATGATCTCATCTGCAAAAACTACTGAACAGGAGGTTTAATCACATCTCTTCTAAATTGAAATCTGGGAGTTTCCATTCAGCGATATACACTAAATGTCTGTCTAAATTCCAGAAGAGGCGATCTGCAGCCGCAGCTACCACAGAGGACACTAAAAAGCCCACTTAAAGCAGAGGCACCTTTAGAGTGCATGGAAAGTGCATCCATGTAAATATTGAACAAACACACAGTTTGGATTTCACTCACGGATCAATATTGAAGCAATCTGCACGATAATCTCATTTGCACTTCTGTTTTCTTCTTGGCAGAAGATGCTGCAGACTGGCAGTGTTGGATCTCCAGTGAATTTACTATAAACTCAGCGTTTAGAAAGATTTTCACAAAAGTAATGAATATTTTATGTTGGCAGGGTTTCTGTGATAGACTAGACAGAAAGGATCTCAATCTGCTGCTGAGGATTGTGTGATGTTGTGAATACATAGACTGACTTTTGAAATGCTTTGTTAACTGTTTCCTTAAATCTAAAAGATTATTCCTTGCAATATTTAAGCAAATAATGACTCTAATTTCATGAAGTATACATCATTTCTGCTGTAAATATTACCCAAGGATGCACACGATATGGTCAAAAGTATTAAGGCATCTACAAATGAAACCGTTGTGACTGTGAACATTACATTGAGCAAATGTTTCTCTGTGAGACTCTGACTGAGATTGAGAATCTCTTTTCAAAGGGACACCTGGCCAAGAAAGGCAGCATCACAAAGAAATATACACAAAAGGAGATAAATCTCAAAAGGAAGCAAAATTAATTTTACACTCAAAATGGTACGTTCCATAACCAGGTAAATACATTTAAAAAGCAAATGCGAGCACTACAATGTAGGCAATACTTTAAGGTACGTTAAGTTAAGATAAGATAAGATAACGGCATCTATTGCACGTCTGTCCGTCCTGGGAGAGGGATCCCTCCTCTGTTGCAGGTTTCTCCCATTTTCCCTCTGTGGGTTTTTCTCTGGAAGTGTTTCCTTTTACGATGTGAGGGTCTAAGGACAGATGGTGTAATATTGTCATACTGATATTCTGTACAAACTGTGAAGTCCACTGAGACAAATGTAACATTTGTGATATTGGGCTATATAAATAAACATTGATTGATTGATTGATTGATTGATTGATTGATTGATTGATACCTCTATTATTCCCTATGAGATATTGAGGTGTTTCAGCAGCAACAGAATAAGATAATTAAGACCAAAGGTATAAAAAATGACATGCAGTAAAGAACAGGGGTCTGTTACTGCTGTACAACACAAATCATTCCTGTTGCTGATACAGTGTGAGGCAGGTTAGTCGGGAACATCTGACCTGAACCTTCCCTGTGTTCTCTGTGAAACTCGTTTGTACATTTTGCCGATTTGTCAATGGCGACCTCTCAGGAATTGGATGAATAATGGATCAAAGGCAAATGTTACTTAAGATTCCCATCCATCTGAGGGATTAGATCACCAGGGCCCGACTTCAAACAGCAGAAACAAATCAAGCGCTGCCATGTTTTGAGGTTGGTTATTGATCATGGCTGGCTGCAGTTCAGGGCCTCATGGACGGCAGAGCCTCTGTATTTCCAGGGGAAAGTGAAGCTGCAGGGCAGAAAGCGAGCATGTTGATGATCTCTTAAAGTAAGCTTTTCCCTCAAAAGAATTCAGCTGTTTATTTAATTTTTTTAATAAACTAAATCCATTTTGGTGACCACGCCAAACGGTGATTCATCTCAACCCGAAGCAGGACCTCTGCAGCTTTAAGTGTTTTCCACACAGAGGGTCGTTTGGCTCAGTCCTGACGTCTCCTATCATATACAATGTTTTCCTCCTGCCTAATGCACTCCAGAAGACAGAGAGGAAACAGCATAAATAATTTCCTTGTCAATAAAGTCATTAAACATACGCATACACCATCGATTTGTTTTTATCATATGTAAATACTTTAAACTTGGCTCCTCCTCTATAGTAGAGAAGGAGTTACACAAGGTTAGCTCCTTGGTTTGTGCTTGAATGTAAACAGCTGTGATAAATAAACATTAGTGGAGTTTCACGTGATTTGATATCTTGAAAATAATGTAAAAACTAGTTACAGTAATTTAACTTATACATATGTATTCCCTTGTTACAATATGTTGTTTTCAATGCTCATTTTTTTATTATTTACAGCAATCCAAATCAGACAGTTTTTACATTTTGATTGTAATTTATGTTCCAAAGGAAGCAGTAAAACATTGTCATCAAACATCAAAACTGTTATGTAGTTACTAAAAACATCTGTAATATTATTCCAATGAAGAGATTCATAAAAATGTACTTCATGACAAAAATTTTTCATAATTTTCTCACTAAATATGTGCATTTTTGCATATAATTCTCATTATTTTCTTTAAATGACCTGAAAAACCAAATAAAAAAGAATGAAAACAGTGTAAATAAAAACATAAAGGCTTTTTGTTGGTTGTTTTTTACAGAGAGAAAGGTTATTGCTCAAGGAAACTTCAGCAGCGGTCAGAGGGATTAAACTTGTGCACGTTATCCAAAACACAACGACCACAATGATGCAAATCCCCTTAAATGTCCCCAACATTTTGGACATTGTGGAAATATATCCGAGTGTTCTGGAGTTGAAGTTTGAGTCACAAGATGTCTGTTTACTCAGCATATTATTAGATTACATGTAATCAGAGAAGATGTTTTTGCTACAATGCTCTGAACTGAAAACGTCTTTGTTAAAACTATTTTCTTTTCCTTCCTTCAAGGACAAATCTGACAGGCCTTGTGTTGTGGTAACAAGGATTACATTGAAGTGAGTGTGCTGCTTTGATCAGATCCAGTAGGTGTCGCTGTTTCTTATTAATGAACAGCTGGACAGACCTGAGGGGATACAATAATCACTTATAGGCCAGTAACATTTATAAAACCTTCTTGGAGGTTATCGTGCTTGTACAATGTTTATATATACCTAAGTATGCAGATTAAATACTAAACTATTGGGAAATAGTTTTAGTGAAATAAAAGAAGCTGTGGATTTTGGACACGTTATCTTTTAATACTTGTGGTATTTCTAACCATCTCCCCGTCCCACCTCTTGCTTCCAATTATCCTAGTGGGCTGGACCGGTTACTAGAAGCAGCCTTCTGATTGGCTGAAGCAGCTGCCAATCACAAACTCGTCCTGTAGCCTCCTGTTGGTGAACACAATCCACACCAGAAGTCAGAAAGTCAAATTTCACCAAGGGGGCAGAAAAGGAAAGGGTGCATTATCCGGTTATATTTCGTGTTTCTGTCACGCTTCACAGACGAAGAGTTACCAGACTTTTTAATATATTGTTAACTTTCTCTTTAATGTGGTTTTAAGGTATACAAAAATCTGGTTAATTGGATTTCAGGACTTCTTGGTTCCTTTTCTCCGGTATTTCTCTGTTTGCGCACCTGAGCCCGCTACTCAGTTTTGTGCAAAATGACTTTGCAACACGTCTGAGAAACTAAAAACGATATCATGCATGGTGACATGCCTGCTGTGGGGAACCTCTGTAAATGCGCAATCTCTCACTGTGGAATAACCAGCGGAGTCCAGGTGTCACCGGGGGAAAGTGATGTGTGCAGGAGCGCCAGTTTGATGTCAGCTGGGGTTTGACAGAGCGCAGCAGTTTGGGATGAAAGAGAAACCTTAAAAAAAGAGACATTTCCCGGCTACTTTTACCTGGATTCAACACGGAACCATGGCTTCTGAGATGGTGTGCGGGCTGGTCTTCAGGCTGCTGCTGCCTCTGTGTCTTGTTGCTGGTGAGTGTTTTCCCATTCACACTTTTTACGCATTCTAAATTGGCCAATAATGCTCTTAATGTGCCAGGTTAATGAATACCTCGTATACTTTATCGGATCTTATCCTTTTAGAGTAATTCATTAACATTTAAGGAAGGATGTAGCTTATTTTTTAATGTTATGACACTTTTTGAAATAATCTGTCACATTAATTCTAATTCTGAGCTACAATGGTACACACCTGAAGTATATGAGCATGTAAAAACTTTACAGCAGAAATCAAATGAATGATTGTGTGAACATTGAATAGGCTTTTATAATGATGTGTGATTGACCTCATGATGCTGGAGGTCACAGTTAATTAATCTTCAATGCTGTGTGCTTTAAAGCTGTGACAAAACAAAAGCAATAGATATCACACATGATCTTACAATTAAGAACATTACAAAGAGAGGTGTACCAGCAACACTCTCTACCTGGCTGTCATATTTGATTGGATTTGGTAAAGGAAACACAGCCGACAACACAGTGTCCAGTCACTGCAGAAACAACCTCCATGCTCTCTGCACAGCGTCCATGTCTCAGTTTGTGTGTTCTAGAAATGTAGGATATTAAAAATACAGACATATTAAGTGCATCTTTTTCTCTAACCAAAGTTTGAAATGCAGAAATAATCAAATCACAAACCACTTTGCTATAATAAGAATAAGAACAGAAACTATTCCTCACTATCAGGTTTCCTATGTGGGTCAAACAAGGCATCAACTTGCCGTTAGACTGTGTTATTTATATCTTAATAACATTATATATTAATTTCTGCAGTTTTTTTGTGTGGTTTCTGAGTTTGGATAACCTCCCTAATAACGAATCAATTGTCTTTGAATCGATTGTTTAGCTGCTGACTGTATATCCAGTAAATGAATGTAGTGTTTATATTGTGTATTCACTTTTAACTTGCCATGACATTGTTAGAGCTATGTCATGTTTCCACATTTTGAGATTCAATCTGTGAGTTCTTGTTTTTTTTTACTAAGCACTCTGCACAGATGAAGTTATTGTTGCTGTGTTAGTGAAAGTTTTTGTTTGATTCACTGCAGATTTTGAAGATGAGTCACAGTCAAACTTGGCAGCTTATTTGGATTTAGAAGTGACTTTTAGCAGCTTTAAACAGAGGGTAAAGTCTGAGATATCCCTAATTTCACTGAGAAAGAGACACTCAATCAAAACACTGATTTAGAATGTGTGGCTGGAGGCATGATGGCACCTTGCAGACTCTATTAAATGCAGTTTACTTTGTGTTTTAAGCTGTGATTCTGTGGTAGGCCACAAGTGAAACATGATTAGCGTCTAACTGCCACTGAGGTTCCACTGTGGTGTCTGTGTAAGACTTATGGAGCTGAGGTACTTTTAAAGCTAACAGCATGCTTTCTATAGATAAGACCCACTCAGAGCCGCCATAATGCATCACTTGACAGCCCGACGGCCCCCTTTTATTTCCAAAAGCAATCGTGAGGCCATGCATTGTCTCCATTAATTCGTGGAAAGTCGTTTTAACAGTATGAATTAATAATGTGGTTGTGAGGGAGGAAAGAATTGCCTTTCCCTTTTATCGTAAACATACCTTTAATATTTGATGTTTTTTCAAAGTGCAAATGCGAGCTTGTCATTCACTGCAGCTGTGCACAGAAGAACTGACAGGATGAAGGAAATGTAAAGTGGAAAAAAGGGAAAGTATTCAGGAACAGGTTAGGAGATAAAAGCTGCTTACTTCTCTTTCTTGTTTCTGTTTGACAGTCAAAAATCTCATCTTAATTAAAAAGGAATTGTTTAGATTTCCATCAATAATCAATAACCATCCACCTATCAGCTATTCTTTGTTCCTTTCTTATTTGTAACACTTGTGGCTGAGATAAATGCTAAGTCTGATTTTTCAGGGTGTAATGTCATGCATTAGAGGAACTAAAAATATATATTTTTTGGCTTCTCATTGCTGAATAAACAGAGAGGAAATACACTGCAGCACAGCAGATGTTATGCGACTCCAATCATCTCCCTTACTGTATATGTTCTATAGTGCAATATATGCATGCACACCCGCTCTTTTCTCATGTCCTATAGTGAAAGACTTGTCTGCTGACGTTACCTAGTCTGTTTCCCTGTTGGCCATCTGACAGCACCTCTTTTGAAAAGCACAGTACTGCTGGGCTGTATGTGTACACAGTCTCATTTACCACACACACACACACACACACACACACACACACACACACACACACACACACACAAAAACTTGCACACAGCTACAGTTTAGCTGATCAAACAGGATGCTGTTTACGTGTTTACTGGAATAGTTTCGAAGGAGAACACGATTATGAGCATGCCATTTCCCAAATGTCTGATCTGAATTCAAACTCGTGGTGAGACTTTTACAGAGGGATGTGTTGAGTAGAGCTGGTTGAAGCAGATTAAAGCACCGGAGCAAACTGAGGTTGGAGGTGTTATGCAGATGATGGGAACACTACTGGAATCATGATGCTGTAGGTTTCAATTGGGACTTAAAAGACAACATAGATATGAAAAAAACATTGGGTCTTAATCATGCAGAAAGTGACACAAGAAAATAAATCCTCTTCTCTGTGTTCATATTTTTAATGCCACCAATATTTTCCATATTATAAAAACGTGTTTTTTCCACAGATTATTAAAAATGTAATTTGAGAACCATAAGAAAACTCTTAAATATCATATAATCCATCATTTTGTTGGTCCATTGATTCCAATTAAGACTAAAACCATTTGGTGGATATTAAGTGAGAACCGGTTGAGGTTTAGGTTATTCATTTGTACGCAAAGGAAGATTTGGTTTACAGTTAAAGACAAGGGATCCATTGTGATACACGTTTTAAAACAAGACAGACAACAAGCACATCTTTAAAAAGAATGACTGCTCTCTAATGTCCCTGTTACACAAGTTGTGATGCTCCGGAAAAAATCACATGTATGCTTGAAATGTACTCAACAGTAAATAAAAGTTTACCTAATAATACATAAATTATACTGATGACGTATATCTTGTTACTCACTTTGGCAGTTTTGGGGCATGTTTTGGATAATTGGCAGCATTTGGCACCTTCATGATACTTTAAAGACGAGGTTTTGGTCTTAAAATAATGCTTTAAATCCACCGAAAAAACCCGTCATTTGGTATCAAATGTCATGTAGTGTCAACAATAGCAACTTAGCTGTTATTGTATTATTGTTTTACCAAAAAGCTGTGTTCTATTAAAAACAAAACAAGTCTGCTTAAAACAGGGACAAATAAGACATACTTTTAATGATAAAGACAGTGGAGAATTTTTAGTGACCATGTTAGTTCAGTCTGTTGACCAACATGGCAAACCACAAGTTTCCAGAGGTAAACAAAAGGAAAGATAATTCATTAAAAATTCAGCGGTGTGAAACCAACATTCAGGATGAAGGACAAGAGATACACGAAGAAGAGTCACGGATGTAAGTAAATGTAAATAAAGGAATAATTGTTTCACATTTCAGTTATGCTTTAGTCGTCTGAAATATAAAAATGAACACCTAACTAAATATTACTGTGTCAAATGACAAGTTTAATCAAAAACATAATAATCGTCCTCTTGCTCAATTTATGTTGCTATGCTATACTTTATACTAAAATACTATACTACAATAAAACAGCCTCATGTAAACTATTTATCTTATGACAACTAGCTTATGCTAGCTAATGTTAGCTTAGTTGACGTTAGCACATTTCAGTAGGCTTCTTTCCTACTTGTGCTTCTATTTTGAAATAATACTGTAGCTATAACATTTACCATTATACTGTAAGCTTAATGTTTGGTACTTCTTTATTTGTTAGTAACACCACATGGTTCTGATAAATGAGTTAGCACTAGCTTCTAGTGTCAATTAGTTAGCTAGTATGGCTAGTGAGTATTTAGCTAATAAACAAACAAACGTCTTATCTTCGAATAGACTTAAATGGACTAAAAGCGGCCTCAGAAGTTATTGTCTATTATTATTTACCCTTGTTTTTAAGGATCTATCAACTACTCATTTCTGAAAGCTGTTAAACTCTGCACAGTGGTGGGTATATAGGCTACTTGTGGTGTGCTCTTTATGTTCTTCAGTGCTGCTTAAATTCCTTTGTTATCACCCAGTGCTTTCTCTGGCCAGGCACCACACCTCCTTATCTTCTATCATGACATTTATGTTTTCAGACTCAAACTTTGAAATCAGTTGGCTTTAACTTCACATTTAAGACTGCCTTGCTCTCATGTGTTTAGGCTTTGTTTGGCTGTAATAACAGCTTTTACTGGGAGAGACAAAAGCCTGATTCAGACTAGATGTGGAGGTTTTCAGTAATCTGATGTCTGAAAACAACGGCAGTTTATTTTCATTCCTTGTGTAAAAATCCTCAGATGGTGAGTCATGCAGCGAAGGCAAATGGTCAGGAAGACTGAGGTCAAGTGTCTGC
This sequence comes from Notothenia coriiceps, assembly GCF_000735185.1. Lineage (NCBI taxonomy): Eukaryota > Metazoa > Chordata > Actinopteri > Perciformes > Nototheniidae > Notothenia > Notothenia coriiceps. Next base: position 18,173 of record NW_011347719.1, read on the forward strand.
AGGGTAACAGTGGGAGCAGAGTCATGCAGATACGAATAGATTATCTGTAAAGATACACAAGGCATCTTTAGATTTCTAACTACGAACAGATGAATAATGTTGGCAGCAGGCTCTGGGCTACCAACTTGGGCAGGTTTGGAGCTAATTTAATGCTACATTTAACGAAGATAAAATTAAGTGGGTGTGGAAAGAAATGTTGCAGTAAGTTCGTCCAAAAAGTAAAGATTCTGAATCATTCCCACTAGAAACTTAGGTTGTAAAAGTTCCCCGTCTAATATGTTTGAAAAGAAAACAACTAAAGATAATGATAAAGTATGATATGATAGTGTTTTATTATGGTGTTATATTGACGATTGGACCATCATGCATATCAAGCATTCGTGCATACTTGAAACCTAATCACATCATATGTAAGTGTTTTTTTCTCAAAGATGATAGTCCTCCATAACATTTATTGACTTTTGTTAGTTTTCATTGGTCCGTATCAGAGCACAGAGAAAACCTGAAGGTTCACTTACCGTAGAGCTCCAGCTAGGGAGAAGTCGGAGCCAAGTCAAATGTCAATGAATAGCTCCATTGAGTGTGCAAAGATAAATAAAAGCTCAATTTTCAACAGTTAAGTGTAATTTTTCAGTAGATCAAGACAAGTAGCAGCCCAGACGGGCTGATCTCTGCGACTGTGACGGTAACTCACGCAGCCGACCTGGTTGTAAACTTTGTGCTTGTTGATTTAACCGCTTAGAGAAATTTGTGAGGTCAAAATGTGTGCCCGCATTTTCTACAAGGTTACTGTGTACTTCCCTCCATTCCCTGGATACCTCCTGACCTAAAAATGTTCAAAGTAATGTCAGACAGGAAGGGACTTATAACATTTTTTCTGTAGGATTCTGAAAACCTAAAATTCTCAAGGTTGTAAATGTGAAATATTTAATGATTTTACATCTCCGGTTGTTAAAAAAAAAACCTCAGGCTGTGCTTTCTGCATAGGCTTCAGCGGGGAAATGGGTAAGTGTTTAGTACAATGTGGTTCATTTTAGACGCGTTAATTGATGTTCAGTCAGCGGGTTGTGTGAGCCGTTTAACTGGTAAAAGAGCAGATGGTCACTCTCTGGGAAATGAGGTGTGTTAAGGATCAATACGTCAATTAATGTTTTTTGAAGTCATGTTTGCACTTATGTGTTAAAACTTTCATCATGTGCTTAAAAGACGTGTGTGTGTGTGTGTGTGTGTGTGTGTGTGTGTGTGTGTGTGTGTGTGTGTGTGTGTGTGTGTGTGTGTGTGTGTGTGTGAGAAAGGGTGAGTGTGTGTGAAAGGGTGAGTGTGTGTTTGGGTTTGGGAAAGGGTGAGTGTGTGTGTGTTTTCGGGAAAGGGTGAGTGTGTGTGTGTGTGTGTTTTCGGGAAAGGGTGAGTGTGTGGAGTTACGTAATAAAATGTCATGTGGAGGGACACAACCCTAAATACTGAAACAATGCATTAAATCAACAAGCTTTGTTCATTATAGATTAGATCAACCCAAAGATATGCAGTTTACAGTTAAATAAAGTTGAGAAAAATTGGCAAATCCTTCCATTGGAGAAGCACAACATGTTTTGCAACAAATATCCAAACAGTTTCTTATATAATTATTTGATTGATTTTCGAATTGTTTCAGTTTTTAAGGAAACAATAATGCTATGTCGTCATTTGAATCAAGGAGTGACTTAAGCACTGAGGTAACTGTTTATTTGAGTGACTTTATTAAATCAACAATCATCGATGACATAAATTAAAGTGAACAAAAGTTCCAGGGAAAAATAAGTAAAAGTTTAAATGAATCAACATCAAATCTCTATGTAGGTCTTGATCTAAAATACTCATACCAAGTACATAATTATTTTCAGACACTGGTCGTCACATTTCAAACTCTTCACGCTGCATGTGGATGTGTTTCCTTTTTATACTTTGGCAACTACAAGTTGTTTCCTGTTTTCCAAACTCAGAGGTCCAACGTGTGTATTAAACATCTGGTGCCTGAAGCCACTCTGTTACAAAACGTTTAGTCATCTTGTTCTTGCTGATTTGGTAATAAAGCATCCAGTTTCAATAATGCTCACAGTCCATTTGGTACTATGAGATTCTTGCTAAATAAAATCTTCCCATATGATATATAAAGCTGCAGCACTAAAGAGCAGAGAGAGGCTCATTTAGTTAATTATCCATCGTAACACCCAAGGGTGATTATTGATCCTCATTTTGTGATGCAGACCAGATGAACAGATTCGGAGGCTGGTGAGAAAGTGTTAAAGGAACGATCTGGCTTTAATGGCCGCAAGCAGCTTTTCTACACCAGGAACATTTTAATACGCTTCACCACATGTTTCTCTTAAATCTGTGTTAAGTTGATTTTCAATGACGACTCCTGATCAGGCAGCTTGTTACACCTCTGCCAGCTTCTGGAGTTTATTTACTGTTAAACTTTACGGTATGCACGCAAAGCATTCATGACACGGTAGAGTTTGTGGACGTTAAATGGATTTGCTGTTTAATCTGTATCTTTGTGTCCCTTTGTTCCTGCAGCTTGCCTGTTCAGGTACAATGGCCTGTCCTTCGTCTACCTCATCTATCTCCTTCTTATCCCACTCTTCGCGGAGCCCACAAGCACAACAATGCAAGGTGAGCTATTCAGTTCAACTCTCTTTGATACTTTGACACATCGATGGCGGCTTGGGCTTCGTCCATCGCCTGGAGACGCTTGTCTGTTTCCCAAAAAGCCTCCAGTTTGACTTGCGTTATTGTTCTCTGTAATGTGAACCAGCCCTTCTCGAGGGGACTTGAATTTTCTTTGAGATGAGGATAGATTTGGCGCATAGTTCAGCCCATGAAAGGTAATATCGGTTAGTGCGGGAAGGAGTCCATCTGTAAAAATATAAAATGATCCACAAGCCAGCAAGATCTGAGATAGGAAGACGTGATCCATCAGGGTCAGATCTAACGTCCATTAGATGATGATTAACATTTTAGGCTTGGAGTTGGTTTATTTTGACAGATAATGTCCATCAAAATGATAACATACTAAACAAACAAACTATGCTGTTGGAGAAAAAGACCCAGAAGAGAAAAGAAAGTTGAGATGAAGTCTGTTTTTGATAATGGCTGACCGCTTTTATTATATCCCTGTGTATATTTATACACAGGGATATAAAAGTTGCTCCTAAGGCTTCACTGATTCCTTAAGTGGGTTTATTTCACAACAGCATGGTCTGCCTGCTTTTGACAAATGGTATTAGTTAATTCAGACAATGGTATTTAGATATGAGTTCAGTAAAAATGGAAACCATCTTTAAAGCAGGCGAACGATCTTCCACGACTCTTCAGCGGGGCCTTGTCCTCTAAAGAAATATACTGTAAATCACAGGCTGAGGTTTATGAGAGCGAGGTGACTGTTCTCCTTACGGGTGATGGATGTGGGATTGCGGTCGCCTTTATTCATTCCACTCACATAATGTGGGTTTCTGTAGGACACCACATGCAGTGTTTAATTATACATAAACCTATATTGACGGAGGGAACAACATCCAGTCCGAAGAGCCGTCTGTGCTCGTCTCTCCGGCTGAAATAACAGTCAGGAAGTAAAGGAGGAAGAGGAGAAAGTGGACCACTTACACTCTCATCAATAGTTAAAGAGAGAAGTCTTCGAGTAAAGCTCAAGCATTCATGTGTGTCTGATAGCTGTTGACTTCAAACGTGGGTCAACCTTTAGTGGTTAGTCATTAGTGTAAAACCTAAGTGTCCGGTCTCTCCATTTAAGATAATGCAGTGTTGTGCTTTGAGATACTTCAACACCAACAACACTCTGACTGCAATGAACTAAGGCAGCTGGGTTGTAAGACTTAATATTTAAAAAACAAGTTCATCCACTGACTATTTAGATTTAAGTAGTTAAAAGTATACAATTGCACCATGAGGTTTTGCTTCATGGGTAGATTTTACTAATCTATATTTACCTTTATTTTTGACACCACGTTAAGTAAGTAAGTACAACTTTATTTACATAGCACCCTTCTCAACACGGATGTACAAAGTGCTTTACAGTACAGTACACAATTCACAGTACAACTATAAAATGTAGAATAAAACAGCAGCAGGTAATACATAGGATAAAACATACGATAAAACACCAATAAAAGACAGCTACTAACTCACCTCCTCCGACGACCCAAAGGCCTGTCGGAAGAGGTGGGTCTTTAACTGCCCCTTAAAGAATCTCTATTGAGGGAGAGGTTTTTATTTTCTGTGGTAGTTTGTTCCAGAGCCTTGGGGCCACCGCCTCAAAGGCATGGTCACCCTTGGTTTTTAGCCTGGTTCGGGGCACCCTTAGGAGGCCTTGCTCAGAGGACCTTAGGGCCCGGGCTGTGCTATAAGAGTGGATCGGGTTATTAATGTAGGCTGGGGCTTGGCCATGGACAGCTCTACATGTCTATATTTTACCATGTTAAAATGGTTTGGTATGCAAACAACATTTTCAATATGTCATGAAAAAATGAATTAAATTAAATTAATTGAAATCTCCAAGAAGGCACCAGACTCACATACCTTTTGAAAAAACAGACTGCTTAACAATAAATCAAGTGTCTGTTAAAGTTAAAGGTGGGGTAGGTAATTTTGGAGAAACCAGCTCGAGTGCGCTAGAATTTGAAAATACACTTTTCATTTTCATTTAATCGTTTATTTGGCAGGGACAATGCACAGTAATGAACACCTAAAGGTCCCATTTCATGGCCATTTCCACTGATCATAATTCCATTGTTGAGGTCTACTAGAAAAGATTTATATTGTGCAATTTTCCAAACTCACATTGGTTTCTCATACAGCATCTCTGTAAACTACGTGTATTCACTGAATTTCACTCTCTGCCTTTAAGGGCTCGTTGTAGCTCCAATAGCTCCAGCCCCCACCCTCCCTGTGAGCACAGTGTGCTCTGATTGGTTGGGACGTTGTGAATCGCGCTGAGCTCCGTGGAGGTGTGGTTTCCTTGTTTAGCGATACACAGCGAAACACAGCCAAACTCATCCTGAGCACACACGAAGTCACAGCCAAAGTAAAAACAATATGTGTGGCTTGATATTCAGTAAGAAAAAGTTTGATAAACGCTGTGAGAATGGGTCTGCAGAGAGAATTTTGCCGCAATCCCAACTGTCTGTTATCAGCCTAAAGCCAGGGAGGAGAGATCAGCAGAGCTGACTGCACTGAGTGTGTGTGTGAGGAAGCCGTGGATTGGTCAATTTGGACCAATCAGCGGGGGCTTAACGTAACGGCTCCGCGGACTTAACGCATGACATCATGAGTTACCCGGAAGAATCAATGGGCAGTGACGTATCTCCAACGAGGCGTTTTGGGGAGGTCTTTTCTGTGTTGAGTTTTACTCGCTACAGGGTGTACTTTGAGGGTTTTGACTCTGCAGACCGTTTACATGCATAAAAACCTTCATAACACACAAGGGGACGGGTAATAACTGGAAAAGCATGACATGGGACCTTTAAAACATTCAAATGTATCAAGCGTAACAGTGCCAGATTTAGCTTTGAGCTAATTTCCATCCACAGTCCCTCACATAAAACATTTAAGAAAATTACATTTTACAAACATAGCAAAAACAAAATACGTGATATGCAAAAGAGCAAGAGCAGAACACACAAGTATTTATGACATGGTAATACAATATAGCAGCAAGGACATATAAAGTGCAAGAGGAGATATCCCTGTGTTAAAGTGCAATTACCGGTGATTGCACGTCACACAAACGCGCACATGACCAATGAGGGCACAAGATAAGTTTGTGCACAGATCGAAGGCTGACAGGCAGGTAGGCCATCCAGTTATTTTAGCCGGGCCGGCTCAGATGATTGGTCGTGCTTTTTACAGTACTACGGCTTCCACAGATGACATTTTTTTATGGATTTTTTGTCAAAGCACTTCAGATATTCATTGCTATCGGGATGTTAAGAGCATTCCATGGAATATAACAAAAAGTGTATCTCGAGCCGGTTTCTCAAACTTACCTAACCCACCTTTAATATTATTATCCAAGATTCAGTATTTACAATTAAACAAAGTTACCAAAAGTTAAATTGATTATTTTAATAATGAAATAATAATAAGTATTGTAAAAGAACCAATAACATCTCATCAAAGCTGTTTTTGTGTGAGGACGTTTCAATGAGAAAGGTCTTATTCACAGGATTACTTTTGACTGAATATGAAATGATTGGAAACTATAATTGTATTGGATACATATTTGTTATATTCTTGAATGAAAAAGGGATTTAATCTAGCTGCCACACCAGTGTATAGAATTTAGAAGTAACAACTGGATGTGGTTGAGGATGATTGTCATTGCTTTGCCAACATTTATCATTCTGTTTCATTATCAACTGTCTGTTTAACGACAGGACTGTATACATCTAGGATAAAAAGTAGGTTTAAAGTCATTACTACACTGTGGTTTTAATTGGGCTATTTAGTGGTTATAATCTTCAGTAGATCATGAGAATTTGAGAGTTACTGTACAGTAATTGTTCACTTAATTAATGTACAAAAACCACCATCAATACACACTCACAATAAACTCACAAAAACACAGATTTGACCCAGATCTCATTGTGCCGAAAAGAGACACACTTGAATTGTTTTAGAGAGAGATATGTTTGCTATGTTCTTTATTTTGATGGTCTGTTTCACTTTTTCTGTTGTGATTTAAAGTTAAGTTAAACCAAATGTATGACATGAATAATTCATCAGATGAAGTTTGCTTTCAAAAGCCACAACAGTGCGCTGTGCCCAAGGATATGTCAGTAAACAAGACTCCAATCCTCACAAGACAGAAAGTCTCTTGTGCCACTGGCTGCTGTTGTTTGGGATGTACTCTCTAATGTCATGATACGAGGTTTTGGCTCCACATCCCCTTGAAGGCATCCAACTCTCAGTGGAGGTGAACAAACGGCTGCTCTCATATGGGCAGTGGCCGTTTAAAGAGCCTTTACACTAGGTGCTATATGCCTGGTTCAAAAGGCACCACGATTACAATTTCCCTTTGGGGAGTCTTTTAGTCTTGTTGCATGAATTTATATAAATATTTGATGTTACGGATGATTGATCAGGTTTATGTTTAAGCTAGTAGACTTCTAACAGAGGGTGTCTGGATTAAACGCATCACTTCGTTTTGCTTTTCCTTAAATCTATTTTTATGACACCTTTTTGAAGACACAACTTTCTACCTTTTTTTGTCTGAATGATATCCGTGCCAAAAGTACTCTGAACACAAGCTAGTAAAGTTAGCAGTACCACAATGTGGAAATACTTAAAGTAAGAAGACATAAGTATTCTCATCAAAATGTAAGGTGGGCTGCACGATAGCTCAGTTTTTAGCATATGCAGTGTCCGACCTTTACCACTGTTTCTCTCAATAAAGATACTTAAAAAAACATACCTAAAGGTAACCAAGAGTAAAATGAGTAATTATGGCAAAATGCCCTGTTACAGAAAAGTATACTTTACACCATATAATAGTAGTAGTTATACATAATGTGTTTGTGATTTGTGTTTAGTAATATTTTGTTCCTGTAAAAGTAACTTATCACTAAAGCTGGAGTAGCAGAAAAAGTACTTATTGTAGTGGAGTGAGGATACAGTAGCATAACAATGGTCCCTTATAGTTGTGTACAGTGTTTGATTTTATTTAATTTTTTACATCCATCCCTGCTGGCAAAGTAAAAACATTTAATTGGCCCTCCCCGACGTATGAATTGGCAACAGCATGTGATTAAATCAGGTCCCAATGTTGGTCCAAGCTGAATAATGCCCTCTGTTTTGGACGCCTGTAAAAAGGACTCGTGGGACGGCGTTTTGAGACTGAATCATGAAGCTCGAGGACCGTTGGGCAACCAAGACGGTGGCTGTCACACAGCAAAAATGCTGTTTTACAAATAGGAAAAAACAGGAAGCAGAGCCAAAGCTTTTGTTTTGTCCAGAGACTTCGGACCAATTTGGACGGAGAAGCTCGCTAAGTCCTCGTACCTCCGAATTTACAAGCCTTCCCTTCCCTCTTTGTGAAAGCCCGGGGAGTTACTGTAACAATGGGAAATTAGCACAAATTGTTTTCACTTCAACATTTAATTTGCATGCAATGTAGGGCTGCTCGATTATGGCAAAAATCATAATCTCGATTATTTGGGTCAATAATTGATATCACGATTATTAAAAACGATTATCCATTTACTTTGAAGACATCAATTTATTGGAGAAAAAAAATGTGAACAGTGTGTTTTGAACAGTTGATTACCCTGAACTTTAAGCATACTTCAACTGAAAAACCAATACAAAAATAATCGTTTTATTTCGATTACGTTGTTTTCGTAATCGTTGCAAGCCATAATCGTAATTGCGATTAAAATACGATTAATTGAGCAGCCCTATTTCAATGGTCTGTTGCTGCACACATTTGATAAGGTTAGCCCTCGATGGCTCAAGGCTAAGCAGAAGGGCTTCCCCTTAGCCAGGATATTGTGCAACACACTACAGTAAAACCGTACTCCCCGCAAAGATGCAGTAAATGTAATGAGATGGAGATGTTGCCCTGGAGAAGGAAAAGACCAAACTGTGCAGATATGCAGTCCAAAATATTCTTAAGGCTTATAAGGAACATCCTTTCATTTCCTCATCAAAGTAGAGAAGTCCCATAAAGTTTGTTTCTACCCTGAGGATGAAAACGGAATCTACCCAAACAAAAGGGGGGGTCTGATGAATCCTACCATAGAGAATTATCGCCATAACAACTACTGAAATTATCCCAAATACCTGTAGGTGCTCTATAAAATAAGCATCTGTTGCACATGTGTGGCAGCTCCTCGCCCTGCGTACTCTCGCTCCCAGGATCCTGATGTCCTCTGAAAGCTGTATTCTTTACCTACATTAAACACAGACCCAGGGTCAGTTACTCCGCCGTACAGTGTCTGTCGCTCTTCTGGTCATTTCCCGCTAACACAAAACCCCACCATAGCTAAAGAATAAAATGTGCGAATACTCCTATTACTCCTATGATGAATAAGAGAATAAGAGGTTTTGTCGTCCTCAAGGAGGTTTATTTGAAATAACCTTTGCTTTATAGTCGTTTTCACAGCTTTTAACCAGGACAATTTAATTAAAAAGTGAACTTAGGCCATGGAACTGATTCACCAGCACTTAGAACGGTATGACTTGGTTGAAGCAAATATATCTGCACTTTCTTTGTTGTGCGAACTTTGAATCTTTATGGTTTTTGCACTTATTGTAAGTCGCCTTGGATAACATGTCAGCCAACTGAAAATCCTCTCCCAGTCACCTCCACCTTCAAATCAACTCCAGGCTTCATCACTCTACAATATATAAAAAAGGCGCTTCTTAAAGGTGGGGTAGGTCATTTTGGAGAAACCAGCTCGAGTGCGCTAGAATTTGAAAATACACAGCCGGAACAAATCTGCCACTTCCTTAAAGAGCCCCTCCTCCAACACACACGAACGCGCACATGACCAATGAGGGCACGAGATAAGTTTGTGCACAGATGGAAGGCTGACAGGCAGGTAGGCCATCCAGTTACTTTAGCCGGGCCGGCTCAGATGATTGGCCGTGCTTTTTACAGTACTACGGCTTCCACAGATGAAATGTTTTTATGTATTTATTCATTTAATATTCATTGCTATCGGGATGTGAAGAGCATTCCATGGAATATAACAAAAAGTGTATCTCGAGCCGGTTTCTCAAAATTACCTACCCCACCTTTAATGTTGCACCACTCCAAAAATATTAAATCTGCAGTCCGCTCTCTGTGTCTAGAGAGAAACAGATACTCAGCAAAGAGAGGTTTTTCTGGGTTGCCGTGCATGAGCGGCAGAACTGACATGTGGAAATCCTTAAAGTGAGTGTTGTTATTGGTGAACTCACTGTATCTCCTCTCCTCCTCTCCTCCTCCTCCTCTCCTCCTCTGCAGGCCACACAGGGCGTCTGCTGCAGTCCCTCTGCTTCACCAGCATGTCTTTCGTGCTGCTTCACATCATCTATCAGATTACCGTCAACAGCCTCCTGGCCGAGAAGTCCATCAGCCCCGACTTCAACTGTGAGTACAGCACACTGCAGCCTCTATGTGCCCGGCGGCTCTGAAGGTGCTGATGTTTGTTGTGAATGCTGAAAGTCAAACACCTCACAGCAGGTCAATAAGGATAAAGGTGCAGAATGGATTTGACTCATTTCTGTTTGCAGACCTTTTGAAACACATACAGTACAGGAAGACACTTTGAAATATTTAATTCTAAAATGGAGCAAGTGTTGCAAAACCCTAATTTCCCCTAGGATAAATCTAGTATTTTAATTCTGAAATACTTGATACACGACAAAATATAAACCAGATCCTCTAACCCTCTTTCCCCGTGCAGTACTGCAGCCATTAAAACCTGTGGGTGGCATTTTACAAGGTGTGTGTGTGTGTGTGTGTGTGTGTGTGTGTGTGTGTGTGTGTGTGTGTGTCTGTGTGTGTGTGTAGGCTTCGAGGTGCAGGAGGAGGGATATTTGGCTAAAATCATGGTGCCAGAGGGAACCCGGGACGTTCCCCTGGGAGTGCCACTCTGCATCATTGTGGAGAGAGAAAGTGATATCGCTGCCTTCAAGGATTATGTAGAGACCGGAGTGACAGATGTTGCTGCTCCACCTCCAGCTCCGGCACCGGTGAGACTCAGCTCTCACTTTCAAATATAAGCAAAACGTTTACACAGAAAAAACCTGAGTGTCCTTTATTTAGATGAATAGAACTTGTACAGGGATGATTGTGATGTTTGAACGGTAATGTTTCTGTTCCAGGCTGCAGCTCCAGCAGCTCCCAGTCCTGCTCCAGCCGCCGCTGCCCCCCCCGCAGCCCCGAGGAAGGGTCGTATGTTCGCCAGCCCGCTCGCCAAGAAGCTCGCCGCTGACAAAGGGATTGATCTGGCACAGGTCAGCGGTAAGTGAACAACATGCAGGTAGCTTCTCAGATCTGTATTGGTAGAGCGTTACGTATTTAAATACAAAGAGAGAGCAATGGTCAAATCTTGTATTCACTGTTTCTGTTCAGGCTCCGGTCCTGACGGGCGCATCACCAGGAAAGATATCGACAGCTTTGTTCCACCAAAGGCAGCACCTGTGAGTAAAAGCAATGCACATTTAATCCTTTGTTATTATATGTAACGACTTCAATTTCCATAGTTGGATTTTTTTAGGGATTTCAATTTAAGAATGTTAGCAAAATTGTGCTGAATTTATTTGGTGCTAAGATTGTTTGAAATTAGATATTCAACAATCGTGAGGAATTTATAAAAAGACATTTCCGCTTACTTCAGACGTATCAAAAGTTTTGATTTCATTTGGCATATGTATTTTTTTGTGTACAGATTGTTACATCATAATTAGCTTAGAAGGTGTTCAAATTGCTGGCTAATTAATCATATTTATATATTTGACTGTACTTTGAACCCTCTCAACGTGTTGGTACCGTATGTTTCTCAAGGTTTTGATGTAATTTAGTTTTAAATGCAAGTTAAATCCCTCCCGGTGGCAGGCTGTAGCTGCGGCCCCCGCTCCAGCTGCTCCAGCTCCAGCTGCTGCTGCTGCGCCTCCTGCTGCTGCAGCTGGGACCTTCACAGACGTCCCCATCAGCAACATCCGCAAGGTGAGGGGCTCTTGGTGCTCTCCTGTGTTCCATGAGGTCGTGTGAAGTCAACCAAAAGATTAATTTATCAACAGAAAAAACAATCGATTAATTCTATCAAATAAACTGCAGATTAACGGATATAATGTGAGCGTTAGTAACAGCTACAGACAGACACTTGTATGTTTATAAACACAGGTTCAACTGACTCACCTTATTCCTGTCCACGATGAGTTCAGGATCAAAGCTGAAGTTCATATGTCTGTCTCTCCTGCAGGTCATCGCTCAGAGGTTGATGCAGTCCAAACAAACCATCCCCCATTATTATCTGTCTGTAGACGTCAACATGGACCAAGTGATCGAGCTTCGGCAAGAACTCAATGCTGTGAGTTCGGATAGCTGTTTGACAAAAAGACTCAAATAAATATGACATGTTTCCTGTGTCGCTTAAACAACCTGTCTTTCTCTGCAGGAGGTGAAAGCGCAGAATATCAAGCTCAGTGTGAACGACTTCATCATCAAAGCCAGCGCTCTGGCCTGCCTCAAGGTTCCTGAGTGCAACTCCTCCTGGTTGGACACGGTCATCAGGCAGTGAGTAAACACAAACAACACATGTATCCACACACATGTAAGATATACAGGGAACAGACAATATGTTGTGTATGTATATGTCTCTTTGGCTTCCAGCTAGAACATGGTCATAGTACACAAACTTGCCAACCATACTTGTTGCAATGTAACAGATTACAGCTTTTCATACTCTTCCTGTTCAGTAAATGTGTCTGAGATATTGAAGGACTAATTGTATTAAGATGAAATTGTATTGAAAATCTACAAAAAGATAAAAACATGGCTGTTAGAATATTTTGTGAAAAGTTGGGTTTTCACTTGTCGTGGAGTATTTTTCAGTGTGTACTTCTACTAAAGTAAAGGATATGAATACTTTTTCTACCACTGACGTGTGATTCTAATGCTTTTGTACTTTCATTTAAGTAACGTTTTGAAAAACAGCAAAGGAATATTCTTACATTATCCTCCTACTCCTACAGCTAAAGTCTTCAGATCTTGTCAACCTATCTTCTTCATATTTTCTCAGGTATAAGAACATCAACATCTCAATTGTAATTCTTGCACTAATATCCTTAAGCACTTATGGTTCAAGTGACTTTAAACTCGTTGTTGACATGGTTCACTAGGTCATATAAAGAAAGTGATAAACACACCACCAGTAAAAAGAAGACCATTAGCATGTTTTGATTCTACTAAAACTCCTACCCTGTTATATATTAGTATCTTAAAGCGTAGTTGAACTATCGTACCAGCAGGGGGCGCTCAAAACTTTCCTTCAACTCCTCTCAGTTTAGACATAGACCACATTTCTGGGCTGTCAGCAGTATTGACTTATTTCAAATGTTTCCAGGAACCATGTGGTGGACGTGAGTGTAGCAGTGAGCACAGCTAACGGTCTCATCACGCCCATCGTGTTCAACGCTCACACCAAAGGGCTCGTTGGCATCAGCTCCGACGTGTCTGCGCTCGCTGCCAAAGCCAGGGACGGAAAACTGCAGCCGCACGAGTTCCAGGTACAAAGATTAGACCCATTCTGTTAGCCGATCAGTTTTGGTGCAGATTTCAGTCTTCTTCATGTGTGTTTTGTTCCCCCAGGGAGGTACCTTCACGATCTCTAATTTAGGGATGTTTGGCGTCAAGAACTTCTCTGCCATCATCAACCCCCCTCAGTCCTGTATCCTGGCCGTCGGGGGCTCAGAGAAACGGCTGATGCCTGCTGATAATGAGAAAGGGTCAGTATCATGACTACCATACAACAAAAGCTTTTCACATACTGCATTTTTTTTAGATTGAACCTGATGGAGCGTGCGTTTGTCTTCACAGGTTTGACGTGGCCAGCATGATGTCGGTGACGCTGAGCTGCGACCACCGGGTGGTGGACGGCGCCGTCGGAGCGCAGTGGCTCGCGGAGTTCCGCAAGTTCCTGGAGAAACCGGTCACAATGCTGTTGTGATTGGACTGTACTGCCGCTAAACTGCAACAACAGGCATAGCCTCTCACTGAAGTGATCCGATTGGTCTGAACCGGTCTGTTTCCTCCTGTGATTGGCCGGCCTGCCAACAGGTCACTCCGAGTTACCCTAAAGGGGAGGAAGCAGAACTCACTCCGTTTACCTGTCTGTCTCTCTGTCTGTCTTTCGGTCTTTCTCTCCCCTCGCTCTGTCTCACTCACATGTATTTATTGAGGCCCTGTCTCACGAGAGACCAGAATTAGGTATAATTTATCCTAGAATAGAGACTGGTCCAATGTCACTAAAACATTGTAAATGTTTTACAAAGGGAAGTGTTACAAGTCCAACCAGCGAGAATATTTACCCCCAAAAAATTACGATTGTGTTTATGATTTGTGTGTGTGTGTATGTTTCACGCTTTTATTTTTATTTGGTTTGAATGTCATAAAGACAACAGGAAGTGCAGCAAGCGGTCTGTAACAGTCATTTTTAAAAAAGGATGGGAATTTTGGAAGATGGAGCTAAAAGGTGGTTAACTTTGAGACGCACTAAATCCAGATCTACACACACACACACACACACACAAATGCACACACGCACACAATTGTAACGTTTGGTGTGTTTTCTGTGGGTTGATGCTACATTGTATATTCTTCACTGTGAAAAGAACACAGTGCTGTATATATAAACAAGCTCTAAGTGAATATCTGTACAGTCCTGAATGATGACCCTCTTCAAAGAAAACTTGACGGTTTTGCCAATTTTTATTCAGTGGGGATGTTTTATTTGTTAGTCTCAGAATAAAATACTTACCATTGATATATTCTGTATTTCACTGCTGGAACGCACAAAGCTGGTGCTGGATGTCATTTGAATAAATTCGGAGAAGTAAATCTTGTGATCTTTATTTTTTTTTTTTTATAATTTGACTATAAGAGCCCACATGAATGCAGAAACAGTGTGATCAGTCACCAAACAAGATATTGGAATAAAATAAATACATATTTAAAATTAAAATCCAAAACACACCTGACCTGCCACCCCTTTTTGATGGGGGGCTGCCAATCAAATGGATTAGGGGTCCCACTTTTTCATTCCCTATTAGTTAATGGACCAGCACCAGAGGCATTCCCATACACACAGGTGTTGGAGCTGTTCTTCATGAAACCCAGAAGGATGAAGTGCTCTGACAAACAGTGCCATCTTTGTGCAAAATGATTATACAGGAATGAAAAGTCAATAAATAAACATGTTGTTAAAACTCACACGTTTTTGTTTTTTTTGCGCACACAAACACTGCTATATCGATACCTGGATTTTGGGTGTCAGGCAATACAGGGTATGATCCATTACCAAAAATAAAGAGCTGTGGTTCATCGCTATGTAAAAAGAAACTTTAGGTTTGACTTAAAAATTTCTATCCTTACTTTGTTAAACAAAACGTCTAAATAAATACATTGAGGTAGGCTACATTTACTGAATTGCAATGAATGATTTAAATAAAAAATCGTACATTAGCAACTTTGTAAAAACAATCTTAATTTTAACAGTAAAGAGTAAATTCCAGAATATGATGTACCTAGAATATTAACAGTTAATTTAAAGGGGACCTATCATGCAAAATGCACTTTTGTACATGAATATGTGTCCCCGGTGTGTCAGGGAACTCACCTAGAGTCAGAAAACACAACCCTCTCTATTTTCCTCCATACCCAAATCTCTTAAAAAGGGGCTGCAACGGATCTGATACAGACTGATCCAGATTTGAACACTTTTCTGACGTCAGGACGGTGGCGCTACAGCTATTGGGCCAACTCCACCAATCAGGAGGAGAGATTTATTGGAGCTATAACTAGACCCTCCAGTAAAACGCGGGCAAAAATCCTTGATTATGCGGGCTAAAATCCTTGATTATGCGATTTAACATGCGGGGTTTTTACGTGATTTTATGCGGTGAAATTGCGGGAAGTTGCGAAATATGCGGAAAGTTGCGAAATATGCGGGAAAAATAATAACAATTTTTTTAAATATTGGGCTGTTTTATTTATTCTCTCTCACACAACCTGCCACTAACGTTAAACCCCTTTACTATTCAATTAAACACACACACTTCTCCGCCTCATTCTGTTTTCATTTACTCGTTCGTTATCTGACCAGCTTCAATCTTGTAGGCTACTCACTTTGTTTCTTGTAGCCCTCG
>NW_011347720.1:0-2318 GCF_000735185.1 Notothenia coriiceps
CTGGGAGACTTTAATATTTTACTGAAAAAAAGTTACATACAATAAAAAACAGCTCTGGGTCAAATTGACCCGATTGGCAGTTCTAGTGTTAAATGATAGTTAGATGCCTCACTGTCTTCTATAATGTGTGGCCGATGCAAGAAGTTGGTGACACTCTGCCTGATTGGCCAGCTGCGTTATGTTATGCAAATGCATTGGGTGAAAGCATGTGAATGGTGAATAGTATTACCCAAAGAGACCAGTAGGGGTTTTTGGCTTTGGTTGTAGAACTAGGGTTACAATATGTAACCATCGTTTGAGGATATGGCTGTGTGAGTGAAATAACATGTCTTTGTGTTTATGGCTGTGTGAGTGAAATAACATGTCTTTGTGTGTGTGTGTGTGTGTGTGTGTGTGTGTGTGTGAGAGTGTGTCTGTCTGTCTGTCTGTCTGTCTGTGTGTGTGTGTGTGTGTGTGTGTGTGTGTGTGTGTGTGTGTGTGTGTGTGTGTGTGTGTGTGTGTGTGTGTGTCTGTGCGTGAGTGAGTGCGTGCGTGCGTGCGTGCGTGTGTGTGTGTTTAAAGACAGCTGTCAGAGCTTGTTTAAATCTAGAACAAGGTCCAGATCTGACCCCAAAAACCAAATCTATAATTTAATCTGTTATGGCTACATTTTCTTGTCTTCAGTATTTTACTTGAAGTAAAAACTAAGACACTCCACAGAGTGGTCAGTAACTGTGTGTGTGTGTGTGTGTGTGTGTGTGTGTGTGTGTGTGTGTGTGTGTGTGTGTGTGTGTGTGTGTGTGTGTGTGTGTGTGTGTGTGTGTGTGTGTGTGTGTGTGTGTGTGTGTGTGTGTGTGTGTGGTCTCTGGGTGTTTTAGCAGCCCCCCTGCGGCAGAGGCCCAGTGATATTTAATGGATTTTTCACAGCCTTTGTGAAGCTCTGCAGTATTCATGACTGAAAGTCATGGAGGGTACTCAGATCAAACATCCAGAGCTAATTGCAACCCCCCAAAAACCTTTTGTTCAACTTTTTTAAATCACTATTCTCCTTTATTTTCTCTTTTTATATTAAACTGCCTTTGGTCTACTCTAATCTGACATGAATCTCCATTAATTTACTGTAGTGATGGTGCTCAGTAGCATGGCTGCCTTTGACTGCAGTACCAAAGAAAGGTAACAGGCTCTTGTCAGTGCTGGTTTTTCTAGAATACACTGAGGAAATCAAAGTAATGTGTGCCCATATGCATGAATTATACTTACTCTTGGATTTAACTTAAAGCCTATTGTATGATGTACAATTTGTATTAGGTATATCTCAGTGGCAAGACCTTTTGCTGTATAATGAGATTGAAGGTAGAGATAGTTGACAAGGCGACCACACACAGTAATGAACCCCAGCATTTTAACGAAAAGCGTGATTAAAGTGACAAATGAAAGGGAATCGGGGTGAGTTGTCTGGCCTCTACAAGCAGCCAGAGCAGCTTTAATATGTGTGTGTAATATATTCTCCAAGTCTCTGAACTCCAGAGGAGGGATGACCAGCATTATTTCAAAGATCACATTTGGCCTTTTCATGATTTTGGTAGAAAGCTGTGACTAAAGGCTGAGTCACATCAGAAAGGAGCACAGCAGAATTCATTTTGCAAATATAGTGGGTGAAAAAGCTTTTTGACACTACTTGCAGGGCTAAATGGCTAAATGCTTTACACTAGCCATCTGGGAAACAAACCACAGTAGCAATAAACCTCTGCGTACTTTGATCTGGTTTCTGAGCTAGAGTTAGTAACTTAGATTAGTTAGGAACCGTAGCTGGTCAGCAGTACAAACTCCAGCTATAGCTGATTCAAAGTGATATTACCCCTTTGTGTTTTAATCAATCAATCATCCATCCATCCATCCATCTTCTCCCGCTTATCCGTGGTCGGGTCGCGGAGGTAGCAGTTCCAGCAGAGAGCCCCAAACTTTCTTTTCCCTGGCCACATCAACCAGCTCTGACTGGGGGATCCCAAGGCGCTCCCAGGCCAGCGAAGAGATATAATCCCTCCACCTGGTCCTAGGTCTACCCCTTGGTCTCTTCCCAGCTGGACGTGCCTGGAACACCTCCCTAGGGAGGCGCCCAGGTGGCATCCTAACTAGGTGCCCGAACCACCTCAACTGGCTCCTTTCGACGCGAAGGAGGAGCGGCTCAACTCCGAGTCCCTCCCTGATGACCGAACTTCTCACCTTATCCCTAAGGGAGACACCAGCCACCCTGCGGAGAAAACCCATCTCGGCCGCTTGTACCCGCGATCTCGTTCTTTCGGTCATGACCCATCCTTCATGACCATAGGTGAGGGTAG
>NW_011347721.1:0-1512 GCF_000735185.1 Notothenia coriiceps
TGTTCATCACTGTGCATTGTCCCTGCTAAATAAACGATTGAAATAAAATTGAATACATTTAGTACATGGGCCACATACAGTACAATGTAAAGTCAAGAAGGCCTGACTAGTAAAACCATTGCTTAATATAACCAATAATACCAATACATCCATATGTTGCCCTTTCTTTTAGTGTAAAGAAGTACAAGTTCACTCTAATTGAATATCCATTTTCAAAGCAAATGATCTACAGCCTAAAATGCCTATTTTCAACAATGTTTTGGTTTTCCACATTTAGTCATTTTTGATACCGAGCACATCGAACTACAAAACTAAACAAAAGTTTTAAAAAGTTGTAATTTACTTCTAAATACATTTTAAAAAACGATTGAGATCCAGAAACTCTAGCAGTTTTCCATATATATGTTCACTTCTGTGTAGCACAGCACACCAATTAAAGTGGAAGCTATTAAAGAAGCGGTTAACATTATCCCTTGATTTACAAACCATATGTACATGAAGCAGACTCCCCTCCTAGGCTTCACACTTTCAATAATATAAGGTATACAAAAATAGCAATCTCAACAATTGTTGTCATGGTTTGGGCCACAGGATAGTATGTTTCTCAACCCTGATCCACACAGTGCCTCTCAAGAAGATACATTGTCCATTTAAATGCATAAAAAGCTAGTTTTTACCCAAGTGAGGGAACTTCAGATAAATCATTCATCCCACTGCCACTTGTCATATGAAAACTCCCTCCTATGAGCCTTTGTACAAGCGAGAATCATGACAGTCAGTCCATTGCCCAGTAAAGATGAAAGATACCTTCTGTATGAGAAATTGCTGCTTTGACATATTGCTCCGCGATATCAGAAGTTTTGAGTCTACAATGCGGCTTTGATCTCCAGAGACATTAAATTATCATAATGTCCACTTCCTCCCTCTCACAGTATCAAAAGGTACCACTTACGCGCTGAACAATCCAATCCACTTTATTTATATAGTACATATTAAAAACAGAGGGTTTACAGAAGTCCTTCACAGCATACATAACATTATAATAAAATTAGGGCCGGGACTTTAACGCGTTAATTAAGATTAATTAATTACACAAAAATTAACGCGTTAAAAAAATTAACGCATTTTAATCGCACTTATTTTTGCACCGCGGAACGTTTCTCACTGGATGAGTTTCAGGGGTACCGATTATACTGGAGCACCAACTAACGTTCATTACTTCAGACAACAACAAACCACAGTGAACAATAGTCAAACGTGAACGAAGAAGCTGATGAGACCGCTTTGGTTGGCCCCGTGGATGGGACATTTTGTTTTAAAAAACGGACGGATGGAAGCGTCAATAAGAGCACGGTTGTTTGCAAATTATGCAAAAAGGAATTCGCATATCACCGCAGCACATCAAGCCTCAAGTATCACCTCAATGCAAATCATATAGCAGCTAGCGTGGACGTTAGCCCGACTCGTAGTACAAGGACCCACACCCAATTCGCGTTGATCAAACAGTGGCCT
>NW_011347722.1:0-3172 GCF_000735185.1 Notothenia coriiceps
ACTCTAGCGTGTTCTCACTACACACAACACGGAACCAACTTTTGTCTTATGATGTTAGCATAAGCACACATATTGTATACCTAAGCATGTAAACACCGTGGACCTAACCTCCTCTAGGGGGGGTCCTCACCTCCTCTAGGGGGGTCCGGGGGCATGCTCCCCCTGGATCTTTTTTTTTTTAATATTGAAGTTAAAAGCATCAATCTGGTGCACTTTGAGAGCAAAATTAAGAGATCTATGGATACATCTCTCAACACCCATATGAAACAGAACTGTAAACAGATTTTTCTTTATGGATATTTTACAAATCACTTAAACTGTATTCTTGTTTTGTCCTATAGTATTTCATAACTGTTTCTCATGTATTCTCTCTGGCTGTCCATCTCATAATGTTCAAATAGAAACTAGCTCTCAATAGGAATATCATTCAGAAGAATTATAATTTCATGCAAAGATCTGTCTCAAAAAGAGGTTGCACATTTAAATGCAGGTGTTGTTATAGCAACGTCAGTGGCCAAACAGCCACATTTACTACTGCAAATACGTTCAAATATGCTGTCGACACGTAAAGCAGTGGCATGCCACCATTTCAGCTGACTTTTCTCAGAAATACTGTCGCATAACATCCATATATTTCAGTGCTAGGTTGATGCTTAGCTAAGCTAACTGTGAAACACTTTAACTGACAGGACTCTGGATCAACTGTGTACTGTAAGGTAGCTTCTAGCTTCATGTCGAACAGTAAGTCAACATTTCCCAGAGAGCTTTCTTTGAAATCACCAGGTAACGCTAAAGAACATTACATTTAGATTATATGACAGTGTTTATTTAATATATGTGGCTAGCTATAGCTACTTGCTAACGGTTTAGCTTACCCCCGCGATTCAAAGTAACGTCAACGTAGCTGTAATTTATGCTTTGCTTACATGTTCGCATAACTTGGAAGTTTACTGACATTTACATACCTTGTTTACCTGGCTCAGGTGGTGGCTCTGGGGTTGTTGTGTGAGCCACCACTTGAGAATTGTCTACTTTTTTAAGAACAAATGTTTTCTTATGTCCATCTTCAAAAACTCTGAGTCCGACTGACAGTTTATTTTAAACATTGTCACAGCTCACAGGACCTGTCAGCCAAGACAGATGTTTATTTCCTTTAAACTCTCTGGTTGGTCTGGTGTCTTGCCTCTGTTGCATTCACTGAACACGGGAAATTACAATCCTGCCGTCCTCTCTTGTGTCATGATGAGGTTCAGGTAAAGCACGGTTAATGTATATTATTGACTCAATAATTTAATACATGACTTTGAGAGTAGGCAATCTAGGCATATTAACACAATTAATTAAACATACTTATCACGGCGACGGTGTACTGAGATTTATTATTTTTTTTAATTAAAAAATTAAAAAAATTATTATTTTTTCTTTTTGCTAGGGGGCCCCTTAGTGGCTGCGGGGCCCTAAGCGGCCGATTATGTCGCTTAATGGGTCGGGCCGGCTCTGACTATGCACACCTGGTTGACGTTAATATGATAAAACTTTCACCCTGTCAGGATAAATGCAGAGTAATCCCGCTTTGAAGATTCCCATAAATAAGGGCTGACCGTTCAGCCTGTCTCGATTTTTTATTTGGCTTTTTATCTTGAGGGATTAAAGGGATGAGGCACAGTGTAGTAACTTCTGAAAATATGAACCCTACGCAGCTCAGTGTGACGCAGGGAATGAATTAGCTTTTTTCTCTGACCGAAACACCTCTGCTTACAGCTTAATTTGTTATTGTGCAAAACATCTGGTTAGAATTAGAATGGGAGGCATGTGGTGCAGTGAGTTTTGCGTTGGTGTTCGGATCAGGGGGTCACAGGTTCAAACCCCACTGCAGTCAGCATGTCGTTGTGTCCCTGGGCAAGACACTTCAACCCAAATTGCTCCTGTGGGGATTGCCCACAGTATTTAGTATGTTAGTAGATTTGGATAAAAGCATCTAACAAGTGACATGTAATGTAATGTAATTATAGAAGCGTCCACCAAATAAATATGTCAACATTGTTATGTCGGTAAAACACAAGCGATAAGATCTTGGCAGATGTGCCTTTAAGATCGTGAAGAGTTCAAAGTGGTTACTTAACATAAAACCACAACCTCCAAAAGAAGTGCGTAGCCTTTCCAGAACACAATGGATTCTGGGAAAGACAAAATGTTCATGCCAGCCCGGGGTGAAAAATAAAA
The DNA here is from genome assembly GCF_000735185.1 of Notothenia coriiceps. Classification (NCBI taxonomy): domain Eukaryota; kingdom Metazoa; phylum Chordata; class Actinopteri; order Perciformes; family Nototheniidae; genus Notothenia; species Notothenia coriiceps. The sequence continues at coordinate 2,224 of NW_011347722.1, forward strand.
CAATAGCTGAAAAAGGTTGTCTAAACCTGTTTGTGGATTAATGTGCAGTCCGGGGCTGTTCCCCCCAAAGTGAGCTCCATTACCTCATGTCGGTAAAGCAGACACACTTTAAACCAATGTGTGACACAATGTTTTAGTAAAGCTAGCATGTCGGCATTTTTAAATGTCCCTCTTCAATCATGTGTCCTTACATTATCTTTATTATTTTTATCTAAATATTTGCCTTTGTTATTACAATGAAACCATTGAAGGCGTTTAAAAGGGAATTTCCCGCAATAGAACTGCTTAAGAATCAGACATTTCTGAAAAAAAGTGGTTTTATAAATGTTTTATTTTCTATAAGTATATCACTTCATATAGATATATTATTTTTTAATTATAACTTAATCTAAATTAAGTTAGACCTAGCTTTCAAATGCATTTATTGCAGTTTAAAGTATCATATTATCCTTAAACAATTATTTTTATTATTTTCCATGTGGTCTGATTTTGTAAACTCTGTAAGATGGGGTTTTATACATGTAGCATTTTCCAGAAGGATCAGGTCTCAAATGACTTTATACTAACCATTTGTTGTACTGAGTGTTTTTATTTGATCTGTAGGCTACTGTAAATGTAACAACTATATTTTTAGTTGTCTATGAGCTGATTTGGTAGCAAATGTACGCGCAAGGGATTTGCAAACATGTTTTAATGACATTTAATGTAATGTAGCCTTACTCCAAAAGTGACTTACAATGACCAATTACAGGGACATTCTCCCTGGAGTAACTGAGGGCTAAGTGCCTTACTCAAGAGCCGCATTCACACCGCGTACTTTGCAGTACTTAGTGCCGGCACTTATTACCCCAGGGCACTAAGTACCAATCACGTTCACACAGAGTACTTTTCCCTGAGGGAAGATGAGCCGCTGACGTCACTTCGTCTTCTTCTGCTTTGGGTTTACTCG
>NW_011347723.1:0-1649 GCF_000735185.1 Notothenia coriiceps
CGTGCCACGTGTTAGCTCAGGTTCCAAATGATATGTTTTGTTCGACACATGCACATACATATGAACATACAAGACACACACAGAAACACACAAACACACAGAAACACACACACACACACACACACACACACACACACACACACACACACACACACACACACACACACACACACACACACACACACACACACACACACACACACACACGTAGAAACACAGGCCTCACATTAACCTCCTAACTCTGTGTGATTGTTGTGATAACAAGGCAAGAGTGCTTATAGGAAACAGATCCTGCAACCAGAGCAGGTGTCAGGCTGTGTGTGTGTGTGTGTGTGTGTGTGTGTGTGTGTGTGTGTGTGTGTGTGTGTGTGTGTGTGTGTGTGTGTGTGTGTGTGGTAATCGCCCCCTTGTCGCTCCCATCGCTCCCTCTAAAGAACAGATGTACAGATTTCCTTAAGGTCGACTGAAGCTCGAACATTTGACCGAGCTTTGACTCGTTGACACGGTGACTGTCTGCAGGTCTGAGATCAGTATCTTCTTTATCTCAGAGGCAACGCAAGGACATGTTCAGAATAGGATACATTTGTAAAGAATCACAGAATGGATTCCCCCTTATTTCAACACCTTCCTGTTTATAGATCTCCTTTTGTATGAAGTTATATCACGGCTTAGTTGAATAATCGATTCTGATTGGACTATTTGGACATCCCAGAGGTCCTATATTTTCCGATATCAGACCATTTGCTAAGGAGGATCAAAGGGCGATGTGCAGCCATATCAATCCGCAGAAAGAAGTCCGGTCAATTTAACATTTTAATTATTTTTGTTAGATCCTCCGAAGTTAGCATTGGAGAATCTCAAAGACCTTGTTGTACCATTTCTCCTATTCATAAAACACCATGTATTAACTGAATGTCACTAGGGGATCAATAAAGGTTCATTTGAATCTTAATACATTCTTCCAATTAATCAAGATGAGACTAGTTATATTAGAAGCTGGAAAACGTTGCAAAAAAAATGATTGAAGTCTGAATCAAATACTAAATGATTTATGATGAACATTAGATGCTATTTTCTTATTTTTAGGTAGTTGAGGATGAAAAAAAAAAGTCCAATGTGGTTGCCCACACCCAAATCTACAACACACACCTTTCCTTGCTTACAGTGGGTCTTCCTGTAGTTGTGGCGCCGGGCCGAACACAAACACAGAGCAACAATAAGGCACGGGCTAATCTGTGATCCTGAGGAACATGGAGTCCTGGAAACACACACACACACACACACACACACACACACACACACACACACACACACACACACACACACACACACACACACACACACACACACACACACACACACACACACACACACACACACACACACACACACACACACACACACACAGCTATGCCAGACAGGGGCCCCGAGTTGGGCTCAATCAGGGGAAGAATGATGGAGGAGATTGCTGATGATTCTGATAGTCCATGAAAGAGAGGCACACACACACACTTTCTGGCACAAACAAACAACCGCCCACGCCACGCTGATGGTCGGGATAGCCTCGCTGATTGAGAGAGAGAGAGAGAGAGAGAGACAGGTGGTGTGAGGTCAGCTGACCACTCTGAATAACAAACAAGCTGCACACA
>NW_011347724.1:0-2046 GCF_000735185.1 Notothenia coriiceps
CAATAAACGACACAGCAGCTTTTTGGCATGTTAAAACTATTGTTTAAGATACATTTATAAGAAACGTAACGTGTGGGAAAATATGTTTCGAGAAGATATGTAGAAAATAAACGTATTTGAGATATACGTTCATAACGAACGTAACGTGGGAGAAATTATGTTTCTAGCTAAACGTAATTGAGAATGCAGTTTAGTTCTGTGGGAACGTAATTTTTAGGAGACAGGGCTGCCATAATACATTCTGACAAAAAATACAAATTATTATGAATACAAATAAAATAAAAGAAGCCTCCCGTGAGTTACTACAAGCTATAAAGTAGATTTAAAAAACGTTTTATAGAATAAAAGCTCACTGCTGGACGTTGTAGAAATGCGTGTGTGCACCACGACAAAGGAGCCTCATTCAATTTACATTGGGGTTCTTTGCATGGTGCCGACACGTAAATGTAGCAAAGTTTGTGACTTCACCACGCAATGCGGTGTTAAGGAGTCGTGGTGGAGTCACGCATTCTGGTGAGATCAGGTTGGTTTTATCTCCCCCCAACACACAAGTCAATACTGTTAGGGATTAATTCTGTCTTTACGACTAAATATTTAACCTATTCTGTGTGTTGACATTTACGACCATCCCTGCTTCTAATCTCCTGTAAGGAATGTGATAATGGAGTCGTATGTTGATACTACCAGGTTTTATGGCCTGACCTGGCGGGCACAGGGGGGGTTTTACGATTGTGAGAACGCTTGCTTTCTAAGCTCCACAGATGTGAGAGACATCTCCTGTGTCTCCAGGTGTTTACGCCCATCCCCAATATGTGGATTTGACTCTCTGTAAACTAGTTAAAGGGTCTACCAAGATGCGAGGCCGATCAGGTTTGACATGGCAACCCGCCAGTGCAGTCAGAATCTCTGGCTGTGTGACTTGTGATGTGAATTTCTCCGGCCGATGCTTGTATTAAAGATCTGTGTTTGACATCAAAGCTCCAACTCTCCTTGTGTCTCTCTGAGTCCTAACTCTCCATTGCTGCAGAAGTTTCCCTTCCAAATACCAGTATTTTTAAACTTGTGATTGTAATTTTTGTATTGATTGAGACCACAAAGAGAAATATTTTGTATTTGATGTGCCAAGGTACAGTCTGAGCTCAGTCTTTGTGGAGCGTTAGTTATAGACCCCCTTTATGTTTAGGCAGTAGCAGAAGCGTAGTGGACAGGATTGGGCGTTCTTTATTTTTCAGGGGCAAAAAACAACTCTTGAATTTTGCAGCTGTTTGCAAATTCAGTCGTTATTCAGGTGTTTCTGTAGAGAAGACGTGAGCGATGCAAACAGAGAGTGTGAGGAGTTTGACTTCTAAAGATGCAACAAACTGTCACGCACGTGTGATTCATCGGAGTCGCCCTGCCAGGCAGAGATGCTCCGCTTTGTACTTCACATACCGTCTATGTATTATTCAGCAGTTCACGGTGAATGGCTCTGAGAGGTCAACGGCTCGTGGCTCGCAGCATCTCAACCTGGGCCTGGCTGTTTGTGCATACGTGTTATTGGGAGAAAGGGGGAGACAGAGAGAAAAACACCTCCGCAAGAGACAAATGTAAACATTTTCAGGCTTTCACAGTGAGATTTATTCCATTATTATATCACTTTTATCTGCACGGGGATTTACTGAGGGTTCTCCTTACCATTATGTGCAAATAAACACAAGATTAAATAAGTATTTTCTGGTGTACACATACGAACCAAAGGTCTGAAATCACATTAACAGGCCCCCAAGGCTGAAGTGTCCTCTGTGGGAAGGTGATCGTATTGGTCAAATATTCATGTGTTTTTCTCTCTATAAAGTATATATTAAATATTATAAGTGGTCTGCTCACAGTGGCATGGTGTGAAATTCGGTCTATCCTCAAGCCTTTCACACTGAAAAAACAAAAGCAGCAACACACTACTTGAATAAAACACACTACTTGAATAACAGAATTAGTGCACACCAGGCCCGGCTCCAGGATAAAATGACTGAGGGGGCTGTTAAAAAATCAGAGGGGGCGATTTTTTTT
>NW_011347725.1:0-2448 GCF_000735185.1 Notothenia coriiceps
TGGGGGTAGCTGCCTTCTTGGGGGCTGCCTTCTTGGCCACCACCTTCTTCGGGCTCTTAGTGATCTTCTTCACGGGGGTTTTCTTGGCAGCAGTAGCAGGCTTCTTCGCCTTCTTGGGTGTTACTGCCTTCTTGGCTGCTGGCTTCTTAGCGGCGGGTTTCTTCGCTGCTGCTGCTGCCGGCTTCTTGGCTTTGGCTGCGGGCTTCTTCGCTACCTTCTTGGGCTTCTCGGCTGCCTTGAAGGAGCCGGTGGCTCCGATTCCCTTGACTTGCACAAGTGATCCATTCTCGAGTAACCTCTTCACGGCGCGTTTAATGTGAGCGGTGTGTTCGTAGCCCTGAGCGGCCAGCGCCTTCTTCACAGCGATGTAAGAGATCCCTTTACGGTCCTTGGAGGCGGTGACCGCCTTCAAGATGAGCTCAGCGGCTCCGGGACCAACCTTCTTAGTCGGCTTGGCTGCCTTCTTCTTCGGGGACTTAGCTGGTGCCTTTGCCAGGGCGGCGGCGGCGACTTCAGTGGGAGCTTCTTCTGTTGCCATGATGCTGTCAGGAGGATTCTCGGGTCTGATGAGACGGAAACAGAAATCCGAGCGAAGAGAGGAACTTGAACACACCATGAGAACCGTAGAGACTCAACTCAGTGTGGCGCACGCAGGAGCTGCAGAAAAACGGTGCCACTTTGTGTTTTCTCTTCAGCTAAAACTGTAAAGAATACACATTTAGAGAACGAGTTGAATTTCAAAGGTTAATCGAATTGATAGCAGATGACTTTATCTTCATATAGAAGCCAAATAAAGCTTTAAACATTGTTGTTTTTTCATTGGGAAGGTTTTAAACCTCCTAAGACTGCTGCCGTGAGTGGTACAGATCTGCGACTTTTCTCTGTAATCTCTCTCTTAAAGGATTTAAAATAATTTATAATCCCACTAAAACTTGTAATATAGTGAAATGAAATGTTGGATTAAAGACTCAATGTGAAATAAATCTAAATTTGTCGACACCTTTTTGTTAAACAGAGGTAATTCTGCTGTCTGCAAACACACTCAGGACAGGCCCTGGCTGTGTTCAACAGTCTTTGTTACTCAACAGTGAGAGACCTTAATTTAGCACAGCTTTTCTCATGTATATCACAATACCACGTTCATATCACAAACTATATTTATATAGTATGAGTATTTTATCATGTTTTTTTACATTCTGAAATGTGTTGGAGAGATAGATCTAAACCTGTAAGGTCACAAAGGCTCTCAAACAGACATTAACTCTTGGTAGCAGAACTCCCACTGACTGTCAACATTAGACAAGTATTATCACTTTATTATTTGTAGAAAATCAGAGAAACATAAACGTGAAGGAATTAGAACCATACACCAGCACAAAGGCTTGGAATTAGTTATGAAATGATATTACTCATTAACACTAAACTGTTAAATCTCAATGTTATCCCAAATGGATTATTAGAATCTCAAAGAATTTCCTAAATGTGAGGCAAACTAAATTGAATATAAATGTATCTTGTTTAACAAGTCATTGTTTTAACCACATTTTCAAATAAATAACATGACCTCTTAAGCGTCTCATAATATTAGCTTTATCTCCATCCCTCACAAGGGAAGGTGTGCATGAATACAAATGAAAGGAATAAATATAGGATATTTTAATACAAAAAACAGCAAATCAAACGTCCATAGGATATATAAGGGTGTGTTGTTATATGTGACACAAAATAAAGGAATAAATAATATAAGATAAAACCCTTTAAGATAAATAAATATATCAAAGTAGGTGAATAATAAAGACTAATACCTTAAAGGGCGGCTGTCGCTAATAAAAAGCTAATCTAAAAAGATGTATCCTTAGATGTCGTTTGAACGCGTCCACTGAGTCCTCTCTGATATTTCCTGGTGTTCCACAGTTTGGGAACGTAGTGGATGAAAGCCTCACACATTTTATTTTGGGGGACTTTAGGGATATTTAAAAAGCTGAAGTGGACTTCAGGGCTCGTCCAGGGACATACAACGAGACTCTGTGAGATACGTGGCTGCCAAACCATTTAGAGCTTTAAACACCACTATTTAAAAAAAAAAATAAATTCTAAAAGACACTGGCAGCCAATGTAGATCAGATAAAACAGGAATAATGTGCTCTCTTTTTCTGGTTTTTGTTAAAAGCCTGGCGGCGGAGTTCTGGATAAGTTGAAGCTTTTCTATTCATTTTTTTTTAAGACCAGCGAAGAGTCCAACTTACTTGATATGAATGCATGTATGAGCTTTTCAGCCTCTGGTCGGTATAAAAATGATCGTCTTAGTCACCCTGCTTGTAGAGGTATACAATTTAAGACTGAATCTAATTTCTTTATATACTTGATATACTTTAAATACTTGATGAAGAAGGCATGCATCAGTACTACCATCTTTATTATGGCAGAAGATGACATGGTATTTTACAT
>NW_011347726.1:0-292 GCF_000735185.1 Notothenia coriiceps
AGAAATGTAAATCTCAAAATGGCAAAAGAACGGCGAAAAAAAAGTTTACAGAGAAGATGACAACAATTATCCCTTGCACGAAGCAAGATTATACAAAAAACAAATGAACCCGAACATGAAATACCTTCACGGAGTGCGTCGAGGCGCAAGCTGTCATCCAAAGAACAGGAGGGTTTAGCTAGCGCCTCACTGCAATCTTTAAAGGTCGTTTTCTCAAAATGAGTTTTTTCTCCTACTCTGAGTTCGAAATTTCAACTTCAGTAGCACGTAGACACACCAAACCTTCCAGTTA
>NW_011347727.1:0-1189 GCF_000735185.1 Notothenia coriiceps
GCCCCTGTGTGTGTGTGTGTGTGTGTGTGTGTGTGTGTGTGTGTGTGTGTGTGTGTGTGTGTGTGTGTGTGTGTGTGTGTGTGTGTGTGTGTGTGTGTGTGTGTGTGTGTGTGTGTGTGTGTGTGTGTGTAGTATGGTCAGAAGTAGGAGAGCTCCACACACACTGAGCTTCTTCTCTGAGTTTATCCGAGGGAAACGGATGACGTTCCGACATCAGAAGCTTCTCTTTATCTCATCCCTCCATCGTTAACGATTCGTTCAGAATAACCCACGTCTAATTTCTCTGAAGCTTCACAAACAGGACGATACTCTGGAACCCTCTGAACAGCAGCTCACCTGCACAGGACCAGGGGACAGGAGGTGAAGGCATGCTGAGTCTCTTTAGGGTTGAGGACTCATTCCTGCACCTCTCTGTCTGGGTGTTGTTTTTGAGGAAAGTCATTGCTTCTCTGACAACATTTTTGCTTTTCCTATTTAATACAAAAACGGTCTGATATCTTGCTAATACACTTTGTTTCTAGGCAGAACTGGTTCAGTTGAAACCAGTTTTAAGGCAGCTCTGTTAAAAAAGGAGCGTGTGTTAGATGCTCCGTCAGTAATTTAAGTTTTGCATGTGATTGCACCTGGGTCAAACAGCTTGTGTGGTTCTCTTGATGACTCACATCTCCTCACAGCAGGGGGGAGGAGAGAGAAACTGAGAGTTTTATTCTAAATATCTTCCCTCTGATTATCAGATATTCAACATATTCTGAGATGAGATGATTACAGAGCACTCAATCGTCCTTTCACAACAACATAATTACACATGGGGATATTTAAATATCAGTCAAACCATCAAGAGAGAGGGAGTGTGAGTGTCTGTGTGGGCGGCTGTGGCTCAGTGGATAGAGTGCTGGACTTCGAATCAGGGTATAGCAAGTTTGAGTCCCACTGCAGTCAGCATGTCGTTGTGTCCCTGAGACACTTCACCTCAAATTGCTCCTGTGGGGATTGTCTACAGTAATGAATGTATGTGAGTCGCTTTGGATAAAAGCGTCTAACAAAGGACGTGTGTGTGTGTGTGTGTGTGTGTGTGTGTGTGTGTGTGTGTGTGTGTGTGTGTGTGTGTGTGTGTGTGTGTGTGTGTGTGTGTGTGTGTGTGTGTGTGTGTGATCAGCATGACCAGTTGGATCTGTTAGAGGAACAAGTG
>NW_011347728.1:0-2231 GCF_000735185.1 Notothenia coriiceps
ACTTTCATGATCAATCATTATAAAACATATCATATATATTATTCTGAAATGGACCAATCTGCACAATGACTACTTTTACTGTCGCTACTTTCACTATATTTTGATGATAATACTTTTCTACTTTTACTTGAGGAACATTTTGAATGCAGGACTTTTACTGTAACAGAGTATTCCTACACTCTGGTACTTCTACTTTTACTCAAGTACAAGATCTGAGTACTTCTACTTTTACTCAAGTACAAGATCTGAGTACTTCTACTTTTACTCAAGAACAAGATCTGAGTACTTCTACTTTTACTCAAGTACAAGATCTGAGTACTTCTACTTTTACTCAAGAACCTGAGTACTTCTACTTTACTCAAATACAAGATCTGAGTACTTCTACTTTTACTCAAGAACAAGATCTGAGTACTTCTACTTTTACTCAAGTACAAGATCTGAGTACTTCTACTTTTACTCAAGTACAAGATCTGAGTACTTCTACTTTTACTCAAGAACAAGATCTGAGTACTTCTCCCACCTCTGATAGATGGATATTTGCATCCAGGAAACATTCGCTTTTTATCCAACAACCAAATCTAGCACTTAAATGTCACGTACAGTAAAGCATCAAGTACAGATGCCTCTAAAGGCCTCGTTACATTAATCCTTTTTGCAAGAAGAAGCAATTTGGGTCAAAACGTGGAGCACTGTGTTTACACAACGCCTCGGAGGATCAGACCCAGATCTGACTATGTGAAAAGGAGACTGCTCTTTCAATTTCATACCGAGGTAATGTTGTTCATATTATTGGTTTAATAGCACCTAATGGCAGCTATTCGGAGCATTTATACCATGGGATTAAGTTTTAAAAACCCACACAGTTCCTAAAAGCTTCTCTTTTTCGCTGTCAGCAGCACAGGAGAGCAGAGCTGCATTATAATGACTTCCTCGCTGTAGGAAAAGTGTGCTTTGTGATTTCTCTGCGTCATGCTGAGATGAGGAACAGTATGCTCTGGATGTAAGTAGCTGGAGCTGCACAGAAGCGCTATTAATATGCAGTAAAAAGCTAACTTAACCAGTGGTGGGATTAATATTTCATCGCGATAGGGTGCATTGATGTTTCCTCCATATTTCTTTTTATCGGGGGCTGTCAATGTTATAGCTTTAAAACTTCACACTGGCTGAGAAGTCTGTGGATGCTGTGGACTGATCCAAATAATGAGGATATATTATCATATAGTTTTCACCTCTACAGTGGGTTTATTTTATTAGAAATGACACATTTTGTTCTTGATAATGGAGCTTATTAGCAGCTGCTATTCACAGATAGCTTGGCTGGGAATTGAAGTGTAAAATGTGGCTCCTCCTCAGGGGCTTTTTGGCAAGAAATATCCAAAAACAATGCCTTTGTTAAATTGGCAACAGCTCAAATCTACGCCTCTGAGGGGCTTTGTGTCTGTCACAACAGCAGCAAAGGCTCATGGGTATTGTAGTATTAAGAGCTGTCAGCCAACTTGTGTTATTTGTACATATTTTTGGACACTGCTTTCTCTCAATTTTTACTTAAATTAAAAATGGGTAACACTGGTTTGTCATATGTAAGCCCATCACAGCATCCATAAGATACTTCTATTTCCTTATAAGTCAGTCTACTGCTGTTAATATTCAAATCAGAAAGCATTGTGTGTGTCCGTCACGTAGTCATAATGCACTAGACTTGGGCTTTATAGAAAGTGTTACCAATCATCATAACGTTAATAATCGCTTTTAATTAAACTATTAAGTAGAGATGTCCCGATCCGACCACGTGATCGGGGATCGGAGCCAATCACGTGATTTTCAAAAGATCGGAATCGGGAGAAAAAAAATCGGGGATCGGGATTTTTTTTAATTTTTTTTTTTTAATGTTGTATTCAATGTTACAAAACAAAAATGACCATGTTCAAGTCTTAAAGTCATCCTGAGGCCTTAGTTTTGGTTTCAAATTACAGAACATCATGTATGTGTTGCTTCTTTGGGGCTTGTTTTCATAGACCTGGTTGATTATTTCTCTCAAATCTGGCAACAGAGTGGGCGCAGTGTCTAATTGTAGCAGTAAGCTAACGAGTACTGAAAGCTTTATTTTGTTTTGATCCAATGCTGCACAACTGAACTGATCCAATGCTGCTGTGAAAGAAAGAAGCTATATCCATGTTGGATAGAATATCCAATTTAAATAAAAACTCAAGTACAAGATCTGAGTACTTCTC
>NW_011347730.1:0-6155 GCF_000735185.1 Notothenia coriiceps
ATTATTCTATATATATTTACACAGTGCCTGTAGACCGGAGGAGAACGCTGGCATTTCACCTCCTACTTGAAAGACCATGCAGGGACAGGGTCTGCAAAATTCATTTATTTTTGTGATGGGCCGGATGCTCTGACCGGTCCACTTTCTGCCCGGCGCTATGCAACACCTCGCGTCGCATCGAAAATAGACCAGCATCCTATTTCGAGCGGAGCCCAGCGCCGAGATGCTTCTGAGCCGTAACGCGGTGGAATAGCACCCATTGGCTAAAGTGGCCGCGATCTTTGCAAACGCCGCGGCGCAGACGGACCCGGTGGAAACTGGGGGTAAGACGTCCAATCAATGCCTCATATACATTAAGTCACATAATCATTTTCATGCATTTAAGTGGGGAAAAAGTGGTGTGCTTTGTTTTTGAAAAGTGTTGGTGGGGGCGGGGCTTATTACTTTTTCCTCCCTATTTCCAGGTATCTATTTTTTTTTGCCAGATATTTTTTAAGAACCACAAAAATATCACGGTTTTTGTTTGTTTTTCTGTCGGCAATTTCCCCCTAAAGAAATACCTATTTTGTCATGTTTATATAAGTATTTGTATGCCTTTTTATATTTTTAATAATCTTATATTTCATCCTACATGGGGCAACTTTCACGAAACCCTTTCCCCCCCCCACAGAATTAATAAATTATACTGATTAATGGCACATGTGATCAAACCGTTGACAGCCCTGTTGTTGATCACTGCGCTCGGTTAAATGCTTCATTAGTTCGGAGGTGTTGACAGATATTTTCCTGTCACAAATATTGTGCTGGGCACTCATGATGTTTATGCAAAACTGTTTTCTGGCAGACAGACGGGAGATTAAAGCAACGTGACAGTAGCGAGAAGCTACTTGGCTTCAGATTCAAGAATACAAATGTAACACCCAGTGCTTGTTTTTCACATTGGGAAGAAGCTGGCAGTATGAGTGTGACTCAACACTTCCCTCAGTTTGCATGATTTAAAGAGGCCCTATTCTGCTTTAAGGGGTTTTCCCTTAATGTAAATGGTCTGCAAAGGCATGTTGAAAAAGGTGGAGGAATGAGTCCTAAAACTCGGCAATTAGCATTTGGGCACTCTCCGTTTCCTCGTTTGGAAGTCAATGCTTTCTTTTAATGTGTTTTTCGTCTGTGGTTAACGCAAGCTGAAGATATTTCTATTCTACCTCCTAAAATATGTCAGTAAATTCCCCACTAGTGAATAAAAAAACAGCGGTTGCTAACAAGTGCTAAATGAGACGATTAAACGTCATCACACCCAACATTAGCCTCCTTTAGCTTAGCGGTGGTGACGTGAAGTCATGTGACCGTGCTGTAGTTCCTTTATAGCCCAACATTAGCCTCCTTTAGCTTAGCGGTGGTGACGTGAAGTCATGTGACCGTGCTGTAGTTCCTTTATAGCCCAACATTAGCCACCTTTAGCTTAGCGGTGGTGACGTGAAGTCATGTGACCTAGCCCAACATTAGCCACCTTTAGCTTAGCGGTGGTGACGTGAAGTCATGTGACCGTGCTGTAGTTCCTTTATAGCCCAACATTAGCCTCCTTTAACTTAGCGGTGGTGACGTGAAGTCATGTGACCGTGCTGTCGTTCCTTTATAGCCCAACATTAGCCGCCTTTAGCTTAGCGGTGGTGACGTGAAGTCATGTGACCGTGCTGTAGTTCCTTTATAGCCCAACATTAGCCGCCTTTAGCTTAGCGGTGGTGTCATGTGACTGAGTTGTAGTTCCTTTATAGCCCATCATTAGCTTTTTACTTCAAGAATCATAACATGGTGTTAATATGTGGAGATTACCCTGCTGAACTAAACGTGTTAGTATCATAAACGTTTGTTATTTTCTGCAATAATCCAATAGAAAGATCCCATTGTTTTTTGTTGAGGAAGCCCCTGTGATGCTTATCTCCGTGTCAACCTACATCACAAATACGTCAATGCACCTCTCTATCCGTCACTCTCCACCTGCCGTCACACAGACACACAGACACACACACACTCTGAGTGGATCCTGTCGGCGGTGCTTTTGATGGGAAGGTTTTGTCAGATCAAAGCTGTCCTCCAGGCGTCTTCTTATTTTCCTCTACGGATAGTTTTCCCCCCCTTGCTCTTCTCGGGAATTTGTTATCTTTGATCACACAAATTGGCCAGCGGGTCGCAGAGCGGTTCTGTTGAGTCACCATGAGACTGAGTGAGGGCTTAGTGAAGAGATGGCTGAAGGGATTTACAAGATGGTCCTGATAAGCTCCAGGACACGGTCGGAAAGCACACAGGAGATTGATTATATTCAAACTCACACACTTCCTCTAGGGTTTCAATTGGTGCATTAATTCCTCCGCTGTCCAAGTAAGACTTACCCCCAAGGAAGCTCCACCATCTTACAATGCAGCCTGGTATTAACTGAAACCGGAGATTTAAAGAAGTACAAAAACAAGCCTGTTGGATATCCTGGCTCCAAAATGGGGGAACAAACTACCTATTGACATCCGGACAGCAGGAAGTCTACACATCTCTCAAATCCCACTTGTGTTGCCTGTATCTTAGGCGTTAAACCAAACACACACATTAAAGCACTTAAAGGGTTTAGCTCATATTTCATTTCATTTTTATTTGTCCCGCTCATGGCACGCAAAACCAAATGTACAATAATTGCCAACAAAACATGACTCTACCAAAACACCATTGAGCGAAAAGGAGCAGGGAGAAGAATATCGTAATCGTATGTGACCTGCCCTTTCTAAAAAACACAAACAAAATAAATACAAATAGACGGTCTGCCCTTTTCACAGCCAAACATAACAGTATCTTAGGATACTAAGAGAAACACACAAAAAAAACTTATTTCCTACTTGACGGTTAACGGAAAGAAACCAAACAACAAAAAACAATAACACCAAAACATCACAAGAAAAGTGCAACACCCTCATCTGAGTCCTACTGGAGAAGAAGGTGGAAAGCGGCGCATGAATAATAATAATAATAATAATAATAACAATAACAATGGGACCTCACATTCATCACATCAAAGACATCAAAAACATTTAACAATGCAGGACCAGAGTACATAGACTTATTCACATTCTGCTTCATATCGTCCCATCTTTCTTAATTTATACAATTCCAACTGAAAAATACAAATACAATTCTTTAGATCCTTTTGTTGAGAATTCCACAATTTTACACCAACTACCGAAATACACATTTGCTTAAGAGTATGAAACAAAAGCACCAGCATTTACTATGATTTGAAGCAAATATACCTCTACCATCTTCTTGTTCTGAGGTTGTTTATTGCACTTCCTGTGAGTCTCTGTGGATAAAAGTGTCAGCTAAATGAAATGTCTTTTTAATTTTAGTTTTTGATTGAACGGTTGACTTGATGCTAAGACACTGAAAGAAGACAGTTTGCACGTGCAATCGACCAAAGGCTATTTCTGGTAATATAGTATTTTAAAGAGTTCTCCTTAAATAATTAATTAATATGGAAAAGGTTTGGAAACTCAGTGGACCATATGTAATGTTGCATTCAGGTCGTATCAGAGTTTCTGTAATTACTAGTGTTTGACTTGTGATTAGAGTTCACATTCAAGTCATTACAAATGAGAAACTACTGTGTGTTGATGCCCTCACAGGAATTAACGATAGCCGACCGTTAGCTTGCTAGTTAATCATTACATACTCCTGCATTTACCCAATGAAATCCACTTCTCTTTCACACAAATATAGAAGTAAGTATATTAAATATAGCAGAAAACTCACATTATTTATTACACTTACAGTATGCTGTGTTTAGCGGAGCAACAACAATATCCGCTGGTTTCAAAACATCTGTAACACGTAGACAAGATGGCGGTCGCTTTACGTTTTTTCCGGGGACTTCCGGAACATTGTGACATCACTACGTAACACTCGCTTTTCTATTGGCTAGCTCCAAAAACACCTGGACGCGATAATGTTTTCCTTAAATTCTCTATAAGCGGTTGTCAGCTGACAGTCAATCATATAGCCTACATTTCATCCATACTGTATAAGCCAGAGATCAATAACACATTATTTTCTGTTGGCCTCTCGCTCAGCTTTCCTAACGCCACTTCATCTACGACAGTAAGTCCTGAGGTTACAAGGGTTCCATCTCTTCTCATTGATCCGCTTATTGATCCATGTAATGACCTGTTTATCATATAAATAGACTAATGAGCTTTACAGGGCAGAGGGCAAAGGAAAGCAAGCACAGGGACAGATTTGATTGAGTTAAAATGGAAATTGTCCAAGTACGGTGATGAGGAAGATGAAGAGGGTAAACATTAACATATTGATGAGGATAAGAGCCTTTAAAGCAGTCCTGTTATGTCTGAATATATACCGTAATTTTCGGACTATAAGCCGCGCCTTTTTTCCCTTTTTTCGACGCTGCGGCTTATATAACGGTGCGGCTAATCTATGGATTTTTACAGCTAACGGCCACTAGGGGACCTCCTAAATCTATGGATTTTACAGGTTACAGTCCACCACCTTTAACTCTATGGGCTCTATGGCCGGTCCGCGCCCCCCACCTTTAAGCGGCGGGCTCCAGCAGAAAAAGCTGGAGGCCGGAAAAGAGTGAGACAGGTAGCGCGCAAAAGTAAAAGTGGAACCGAGAGTGGTACGAGAGACAGAACGAGAGCAAGACAGACAGACATTACGAGAGCGAGACAGTTTGTCCCCGTACCACTGGTTGAAAACCACTGCTGTAGATCACTGCCGGTACGTGCGCTGGGAGCGCACCGTTTAAGTTTGAAAGTTGAAAAGTTTGTGTGTCTGAAACGCTATGTGATACAGTACAGTTTACACAGCAGTACATGTTCTGTAGCTACTATTGCACTAAATGGTAACACTTGAATACGTTATGCAAATATGCAACTTGTTTGTTGAAATGTTAATAAATGGGAGCTTCCTCAAACAGCCATCTCTTTCCCGACAATCCCCTCTGTGCACGAACCCTTACATATGGTAATTAAACATTAAAACACCTGCGGCTTATAGTCCAGTGCGCCTTATAATCCGAAAATTACGGTACATAGAAAAATATTTGTTTCTGTTCATCTGTCTCATTGTTAAAAAAGACATCATGCAGCCTGCTCCTCTATTGGGAGAATCACTACATACAGAAAGCCAGTGGTTATACCCCGTATCAAACGATTCATATTCTAATGGTCTACCCATGTGTACATTTTCTTCTGAGGTAACATGAAGTGCACAGACTGCAGCTCAGGATCTCATATTTAGCTGCTTAGCGGATGTTTCCAGAAATAACATGTTGGAATAAAAAGTGCGTATGATGGGTACAGGAGAGCGGTCAGTGTCTCCTGAGTTGATGGCTATTTTCCAGGAGAACAGATCTTTTAAGATTCAGTCTGGATAAGGACTCAAATAATGGTTTAATTGATTTAGAATTAGCCAATAATAAAACATTTAGCTTATTATTGAATTTATAGATGAAAATAATAAATAAAATACACAAACAATTACAAATACTTTACAGTGCAGGAAGATTCTACTCTCAACCTTAACCTACAAAACCAGAAGATTTAATATACAACAAATATGAAGTCAATACTTATGGCAAACTATTTGAATAACATCTAATAAAAACAACAATAAATGCATTCATTGGCCTCTGGGAGTTCTGACATTTATTAGACTGACTTATCAGTTAACAGGGATGCAAACTCATCAGGTATGAAAAAGGTGACAAGGATCCGAGCCCCCGGCTCCCCCACCCCACGGAATATCGGCTTTAAAATGAGGAATAACAGGATATTAGTCAGAACAACTAAAGCAGCAGTGTTAATAATAACAGAAACGCCAAAGAGTCACTTGTAATAGAAATATATTAAAGTCTTTCTATCTTTATAGCCACATGGTGTAAAGTAACTAAGTTCATAAACTCCACAAGTACTATACTTGGGCACAATTTTGAGATACTTGTACTTTATTTAAGTATTTCAATTGGGGACTTTAACGCGTTAATTAAATTAACGCATTTTAATCGCACTTATTTTGCACCGCGGAACGTTTCTCACTGGATGAGTTTCAGGGGTAGATAACTGGAGCACCAACTAACGTTCTTGCTGTAGTTCCTTTATAGC
>NW_011347731.1:0-3742 GCF_000735185.1 Notothenia coriiceps
ATTATTGTTATAACTTTTATGCCGGTGTTTTGAACTCCTTCTTCTTATTAATGTGAGGCTCATCTAACGGGCAGCGCGGAGCAGAGGTGGGCTTTAAGCCACCACCACTGTTTTATGTTTGCTCACACACAACACACACACACACACACACACACACACACACACACACGAATTCCCTCCTCCAAGATCTCCGCTATTCTGAGACCCTCAGTGTTCCAGTCCCTTTTCAAAACTCATCTCTTCTCCTGTGTCTACTCATAGCCCCCCCCCCATCAATCCATGCCGGTTGATCAAGTTTGATAGTCCTATACCCCCCACCCTAACCTTCCCTTTTATTGTAAAGCGATTTTGAGTCCTTGCAAAGCCCTATACAAATATAATGTATTATTATTATACTGACAGGTTTCAGATCTTGCAGGTTTCAGATCTTGCTGTGTACAATAATCTTCCTGAGAGGTGTCACTTGTGATGTCGTCTGTGTGGTCCACAGGGAATGTAGTCCTGACAGCAACAGGTGATAAGAATCAAAGGTTCCCATAGAAAATGCATGCGGGTCATTTTTGACCCACTTATTGAAGCTTGGGGTAGTAACACAAAAACTACAATTTCTTAGAATGTAAATTAAACATTTGAATGGAATGATATCCAAAACATGCTTTTTGAGGAATAGCTGGAATATTAAATGATAAAAGAATGTAATTACAAAGATACTTCGAGAAAACCACCTAACCGGGTCCAAAGATACCCACTTATGCATCTGAGGGTTAACATGTGTCGCTGCTTTGTTAGACAGTCAGTATTAGTTCACGTTAATAGCAGTGAACTTCTTAAATTGGGATAGGTTGATAGATACACATTCAACTTTAGCCCAGTCTGCTCTGATTGGTTAGCTGGCCGGCTCTGTTGTGATTGGTCAACCTGCTTAGAGATGTCCCGCCCCTTAGCCTGTCACGTACAATGTGTTGGAGCGCTAGCCAATAGGAGCGTGAGTGTTTTTTAGTGATGTCACTATGTTCCAGGTGTGCTTCTCTCTAATCTTTTGTTTTATTTCATATTTAAATGAATATTTTTGGAACACATCACCTTGACTCGGAGAAACTGAGATTGACAATTTGTTTTGACATTTTATACATCAAAGCATAAATCAGGAAAAAAAACGTTTTGCAACTAATCCATAAAGAAAACAATCGTCGCAGCTCTAATTTTTATAATAATCTAAAATGTTTGACCCTGCGTAAAGAATCCAAAACAAAGATATTTAAACACAGATATGATGTTTGAAGTCAGCAGTGTTCCTGTCACGCACACAGGAAGCAGCTCCATGACAGCTTTAAAAAACAATGTTAGAGAAACGTCCGACATTCAGGAAACAAAAGGTCCGTCTGCGTTTCCGCCGTCCGTCCGTAGGAAACACCAGGTCATTATCCCCATGAGTCTTTCATTGATCGCTGCACACAGGAAACATCTCAAAGAAACGGAGAAACACTTTTTCTGAACGCAGGAATGTTCCGGAGCGTCCAGGGTCTCCGAGGGAAACACTGTGTCAAATTTACAAAAATCAGATCTGAGGCCGACGGGAATGAGTCGCGGAAAGAGAGAGACCCGGACCACATGGTAACGGATGTTTGGGGTTTTTGGGCCGTTTAATATCGACACATATTTAAATATACAAACAGTATACAACAAATGTGAGGATTTACAACAACAAAAAACACTTCTCTCTCTCGTCATCTGCGGTGTCTCTTTGAAGTCATCCTATGTCTCTTTGAGGTCATTTAAAGTCATTTTGTATCTCTGAAGTAATTTTTGTATGTCTTCGAAATAGTTTTGTGTCTCCTTTAAGTTGTTTTGTGTCTCCTTTAAGTTGTTGTGTGTCTCCTTTAAGTTGTTTTGTGTCTCCTTTAAGTTTTTGTGTGTCTCCTTTAAGTTTTTGTGTGTCTCCTTTAAGTTGTTTTGTATTTCCTTTTAGTCACTTTTTTTCTTCTCTGTTGTCATTTAGCATCTCTTCAAAGTTGTCTCAAGTTTCGTTGTTATAATTTTGAGTATTTTTAAGTAGTTGTGTCTCTTTGAAGTTGTTTTGTGTGTCTTTGAAGTTGCTTTGTGTGTCTTTGAAGTTGCTTTGTGTGTCTCTGAAGTTGTCTTACGTCTCTCTGAAGTTGTCTTTACGTCTCTCTGAAGTTGTCTTTACGTGTCTCTGAAGTTGTCTTACGTGTCTCTGAAGTTGTCTTTACGTGTCTCTGAAGTTGTCTTTACGTCTCTCTGAAGTTGTCTTTACGTCTCTCTGAAGTTGTCTTTACGTGTCTCTGAAGTTGTCTTACGTCTCTCTGAAGTTGTCTTTGCGTCTCTCTGAAGTTGTCTTTACGTGTCTCTGAAGTTGTCTTTACGTGTCTCTGAAGTTGTCTTACGTGTCTCTGAAGTTGTCTTTACGTGTCTCTGAAGTTGTCTTACGTGTCTCTGAAGTTGTCTTTACGTGTCTCTGAAGTTGTCTTTACGTGTCTCTGAAGTTGTCTTACGTGTCTCTGAAGTTGTCTTTACGTGTCTCTGAAGTTGTCTTACGTGTCTCTGAAGTTGTCTTTACGTCTCTCTGAAGTTGTCTTTACGTGTCTCTGAAGTTGTCTTTACGTGTCTCTGAAGTTGTCTTACGTGTCTCTGAAGTTGTCTTTACGTGTCTCTGAAGTTGTCTTTACGTGTCTCTGAAGTTGTCTTAAGTTGTCTTACGTGTCTCTGAAGTTGTCTTTACGTGTCTCTGAAGTTGTCTTACGTGTCTCTGAAGTTGTCTTACGTGTCTCTGAAGCACGGCTCATGGACTCGGTCGCAGACTGTCGATATTTAAAAATAGCCAAAACAAACAAAAAAACTAAATATCAGGACGTCGTACATGTCTCCCCCCTCCCACGGCCTCAGATCTGCAGTCTGTATGAGGAAGAGGACGATGATGATGATGATGATGACGATGATGAAGGTCTCCTCAGTTGTCGGACTCGTCGCTGCTCTCGCGGCTGATTTCGATCTGAAGCGACGGCAGGTTATCGAGACGACTCTTTTTGATGTGCGTGGTCTGACGCTCCTGTTTCTGTTTGATCATCGCGCCCCAAACCTCCTGCAGCGCCGAGTCGCCCTCCTCCTCCTCCTCTTCCTCCCCTGCCACCACCTTCTTCTTCTTCTTCTCTTCCTCCTCCCCGTCGCCTCCCCTCCTGATGCTGGAGGCGTTCTCCTTCCTCCCCGATGATGATGAAGAGGGGGTGAAGAGGCGCTCGTTGGCGTCGTCTCCGGCCGAGCCCAGTCTGCTCCACAGCGCTGAGAGAAGAGACACAACGTCACCATCTGATCACTGAGCTTTTATTTTGAAATGACATCCTTCACTTCCTGGAGAGATTGTTAGTCTCTGGGGCTTTTACTTTGAAAAACAAACATCATCCTGCACTTCTGATTTATGTATTTTTCTCTTCAGAGCGGTTCCTTACTTGACTTCCTGTCTTTGGATGAGTTTACTGCTCTGTCCTGATTGGCAACGCCCAGCCTGCGGTGCACGTCTCTGATTGGCTCTCTGGCAGGGGGCGTGTCCCTGGGGGAGGGGGGGGAGGGGGAACGTCCATCGGGGGAATATCGTCTCTTCCCCAAACGCTGCCTCACATCTGCAGAGAGCGGGACATCAATAACATTCATATATTAGTAATACAAATAACACACACACACACACACACACACACACACACACACACACACACACACACACACACAC
>NW_011347732.1:0-1858 GCF_000735185.1 Notothenia coriiceps
AGGGCGCCCTTTGAGCATCAGATCTGATGACGCTGATTGGCTGAAATTATGTTTCGGCGGCATAGTTTACAGATAGCAACAGTCAGCTTGTTGGCTGCTGCTGCTCTGGCTGAGGGCTCCTTTCTACCGCCCGGACGAGAGAGGGTAATGATACACGGCGCGGCCAGCCAGGAAACATGTGACTTATCAGTAACTTTAGACATCGTAAAACTATTTTAAACGAGATTTTATTGTAGATTATACATGTTACTGATACCAACTATATAATATTTACCTTGTTCTTCAAAAAAAAAAATATATATAGCCTATATAGGCCTATATATTTTTTTAAAATATATTTTTAATCTATTTTTTATTTTAATGACAATCAAAGATGAGGGAAGAGGGGGGGCGGCGCCCCTAGCACCCCTATGGGCCGGCCGCTACTGACTGTGTGTATGAGTTTGGTCAGCTTTAAGGCTGAAATGTTAGATTGTGTCTCTTCTCCTTTCAAAGAAAATCGTTCCCATTCCTTTCATTTGTCTCCCGTTGACGTGCATCACAGCCTTCACATTAATCACCAGTCTGCCGCTCCTTTCTCTCCTCCTGGTCTCAATTTATTCACATTCCTCTCTTTCCCCTTCCTTTACCGTGAATCACGCCTAATTAGGCGCTCTCTAGATCTGATTTTCATAAAAGGCTCGGGGGAAGGGGGGGTTTGGTTATGACAATTATTTTTCATATAGGAACAGGCACAAAGGATAAATGGTTATTAGTATTCTGCACCTTAAAGAAAACTATCAAAAGATCCCACTCTGATTCTGAAATTACAAAGGGACGCTGCTTTTTTTAAATATGTGTCGAGATATGGAAACAAGGCAGATTACAAGCAAGGCCACATTATTACACAGATAAATGTGGCATTTGGGAAATTAAATATAAGATTTGATAAGAAAACAGTCATGTGAAATACTGATTTTTTTTTAAGGAAATATACAAACTATCTAGAATTGTAACAATAAAGAATGCTCTGCATATCCATATTAAACAGAGCCGAGCAGAAAAGACTGCGGGGGTTTCTCCATGTAGAACTGATTGAGTCTGCATCTGGCTTCAACATCGCTCTCTCCAGTAGGCTTCTTTTGTTCCAATTAGTCGCTACCATGGTTGCAACCGCAGCACTCTTCCATATTAGACATAAATACAGAGTGAAACAAACTCATGGCAACAAAAGAAATAAACAGAAAATTATAACATTTAAGTACACCTAAACTCCGTAAAAAAAGGCTGACTTAAAAGTTGAAATGATCCTCAGACTACATATTCATATTATGCATATGTTTCAAACGCACGCACGCACGCACGCACGCACGCACGCACGCACGCACGCACGCACGCACGCACGCACGCACGCACGCACGCACGCACACACACACACACACACACACACACACACACACACACATAAACATACACAACCACACATCCACACACATACCACACAGTCCATCTTTTAGTATTGAATAAATGAGGTTCTACATTATTCAGAACGTATGTGCCTATCCTCGTGATAAGAGCAGCAGTAGCTAACAGCCTCAGGCTGGATGGAGGGGGTGAGAAAACATTGGTTTAGCTGGGGAAGATCCTGTGACATCCTTTGATATATTAGCAACATGCACACACACACACACACACACACACACACACACACACACACACACACACACACACACACACACACACACACACACACACACACACGCACGCACACACGCACACCATCACACACTACCATCACACACTACCATCACACACTACCATCACACACTACCATCACACACTACCATCACACACTACCATCACACACTACCATCACACA
>NW_011347733.1:0-1615 GCF_000735185.1 Notothenia coriiceps
TCACTGCGTGTGGTTCTGCGTGTGGTTCTCACTGCGTGTGGTTCTGCGTGTGGTTCTCACTGCGTGTGGTTCTGAGTATGGTTCTCACTGCGTGTGGTTCTCACTGCGTGTGGTTCTCACTGCGTGTGGTTCTCACTGCGTGTGGTTCTGCGTGTGGTTCTCACTGCGTGTGGTTCTCACTGCGTGTGGTTCTCACTGTGTGTGGTTCTGCGTGTGGTTCTCACTGCGTGTGGTTCTGCGTGTGGTTCTCACTGCGTGTGGTTCTCACTGCGTGTGGTTCTGCGTGTGGTTCTCACTGCGTGTGGTTCTGCGTGTGGTTCTCACTGCGTGTGGTTCTGCGTGTGGTTCTCACTGCGTGTGGTTCTGCGTGTGGTTCTCACTGCGTGTGGTTCTGCGTGTGGTTCTCACTGCGTGTGGTTCTCACTGCGTGTGGTTCTCACTGCGTGTGGTTCTGCGTGTGGTTCTCACTGCGCTGCGTGTGGTTCTCACTGCGTGTGGTTCTGCGTGTGGTTCTCACTGCGTGTGGTTCTGCGTGTGGATAATAATACGTTAGATTCACTAAAGCTTAGTGGGGTCTCTGCCGTTTGTAACATGAAGAACTTCTCTTTTGTTCTGGGGTGACTTTTTATATTTATCATTTCTTATGTATATTTGTTTTGTAAGAAAAATAATAAAATGTAAAATTTGAATCTGTTGTTGTTTTTCTGTTTAATGGCAAAAAGAAACAGGAAATGTGTTTTAAGATATTAACAACAATACAATTCAGGATCCATCTGTATTTAATATCAGACTTTCTCCTTTAACCCTGACCCTCTGCAGGGACACAGGGAGCTCAGCCCCTGCAGACCATTGACGGAACACCACAGAAGAAGAACAGGGCCCTTTAAGACTTGCTGGTCATTACAAACTCTTCACTGAACAAGAAACTCAGACGTTCACTTTGAGAGAGAGGAACCATCAGAATACACAAAGACCTACAAGAAGATGTATTCGTGATAACTGATAATAACCTGACCGCTGCACTTTCATGTTTGGTGTTTAAAATGTCAGAACGTAGTGAAACATGGTGCATCGTCTCAGAGGTGATGTGGTTAATGGCCTTATGTCCAAAACACAGAGATATTCTATAGACATGTATGGGATTTTCTTTTCAGAAGAGTCAGACTTTTGAAATTGGAAAAAAAGTCAACATTTTGGGGAACATATCAGAATTCTCAGAAAAAGTCAGAATTTTGAGGAAAATGTCAGAATTTAGAAATGTTTAGAAAAGTCAGGAGTCAGAAAAAAATTCATTTTTTTTTAGAAAGAAGTACATTTTGAACGATTTCAGAAAAAGCCAACATTTTGAGGAAAAGTCAGAATTTTGCAATATTACGCAAAACTCAACATTTAGCGAAAAAATAAAGAATGAATAAAAAATCTGAATTTTTAGAAAAAAGTCAGATTTTGAAATGCTATGACAATTTCAAATTTTTGAGAGAAAAGTCAGCATTAAAAAAATCTAAATGTTGAGAAAAAAGTACGTTTTGAAAGATTCCAGAAAAGGTTTTGAGGATGTGGTTCTGCGTGTGGTTCTCACTGCGTGTGGTTCTCACTGCGTGTGGTTCTCACTGCG
>NW_011347734.1:0-2924 GCF_000735185.1 Notothenia coriiceps
GTGTGTGTGTGTGTGTGTGTGTGTGTGTGTGTGTGTGTGTGTGTGTGTGTGTGTGTGTGTGTGTGTGTGTGTGTGTGTGTGTGTGTGTGTGTGTGTGTGTGTGTGTGTTGAAATGCAGGATTTATTTCTCTCTGAGTATAGAAGAAAGGGTGGTCCTCACTACTCCTGTGAATGTGTCTGGACCTCACCTTGGTGCATTTACAGGAATGAATGTAAAATACATATCAATCAGATGTTTTTTACTTAAGTGTTTTTTGCAGGACAACGGACCAATGTCACCAAGATATATAGTTATTTTTACAGTCTAGACATATAGAATAGTATAGTTAACAGATGCTGTTTTAGTTTAACGTGTGAATTAAAAGCAAACAGTAGTTTTAATTGATTAATCAGGGGCTCACCAACTGCATGTAAAATAAATTGCAGAAATAGGAGGAATACATTTCCTTTGCGTTTTCAATGAAATAGCTAACGATGCAATTTTACGACATTTTAACATCTTAGACAATATACCCCAATTTCATGTGCTGTTTTATATAATTTAATAATATACATACAGTAAATCATGTGTTTTACTGGTTGGGATGAACACAGGGAGAACTGGCTTTTTATCCAATAACCACGGTGGCATAACAGATGTAGAGATTACATTATCAACCGAAAACAAAAGAAAGATGTTTAGATATCACAGATGTGATCGATGTTATATAATATGTGATTCATAAGAAGTGTTATGCATTAAAAAAAAAACCGCAGCTCCTGCCACAGATGTTACTGAGTTCTGGTTTTGCAGATGTTCACAGATGTATGGAGAGCTTGGCAGCCAGCGGTGTGCTTTTGAGAACAACCACAGGGACATGCGGAGAGGGCGTGTTCACATAATAACTGTGAAATTGAAATGTGTAAACGTTTAACATCTGTTTCATATCAGCTGTCACTCAGACTGGCAGCTACAGTATGCACATTTCACACACATAACCTCTTTTCAAGAAAACACTTTGAGTGACTGGCAGCTTTTTATCCCAGACTGTTTGTTCTTTCCCAAAAGAGCTTATATGCATGTCAAACTGCTGGAACATTTAGCTGCTTCATCTGTCTTGTGCATAAACAAAAATACGAAATATAAATCAACTTTAATGCAGAAAAGTGTGGTAAAAGCTGTTAATGTCTTCTCAGGCAGTTTTTAATTTTCTATCCGAATAGATTTTAAGCTTTGGAGGACCCTGAATGCAGCACTGCTGGCATAGCTAATAACCCCCTGCTGCTCCAAACCCACCATGATACACACACACACACACACACACACACACACACACACACACACACACACACACACACACACACACACACACACACCAACGCAACATGACTCACACACATTTCAAAAATTCATAAGTACATAACACTCTTTTCTGCTCCGAAGGGTAAACTTTGATTTTACCCTAAAAACGCTCCTGACAAAATAACACATCACAGCATCAAAACACTATAAAGAAAGTCTATTTTTGCGATTTTCTTTCCCCATTCCCCCTACTTCTCTGTTCCAGATCGATTTGTTTCTTTGAAGACGGATTGTGAGAAGAAAACAGAACGGCTCAATCCATCATTCTGCCTGCCTGAGGCCCCGTGCCATAAACAATACATTACGGCTGCTATCAGAAAGCGCAGTTCAAAGCTATAACCACAAACAAACCGAACGGAACCGCACAACTTATTCTGGATAATTCATACTGCTCTACGCCTCTGTGCACCTTTCCTCCGCTTCACACCACTTAGGATCACACTGAAGCAGCGTTTAGCACATGCATTTATCTGACACTGTTAATGCGGAACGAGAGGAGACTTAGTCAGCACCCGTGATTCACTGTGCAGCGGGAAAACAAGTGTCTGTGCCACTGCTCCATCACAGAGGAAAGCCTGCAGAACTAAACAGGGATAGATAAAAGATGGGGGATTACGGCTTCACAGATGTTTAACTCTGTGATGTTATGAGAGGGGAACAGAAGCAGTGAGATGGGTTTCGTGAGAATGAATGTTTAACATCGAAGACGAGGTAACATTTGATATCCTTATTGGCGTCAAAGAGTAACAATCCTTTATGCATATAGTCCCTATATCTAGTTTTCTGTTGTCCCAATAGAGAGGTGCCGGAATGAGTCCTTAAACTCGGAAATGAGTTAGCATTTTAACACTTCCTGTTCCCTCATCTTGAAGTCAACTGCCTGAAATATGTCTGTGAGCTAAGTGTTTGCTAACAAGTTTCTAAACCAGTCTACTGAATGTCCTCAAGCCGAACATTAGCCGCGTGTATTGTCGACATCAAATAAATTGAATATATAGGATCTCACCAGATTTAACTTTCATTATTTACCTTAATATTGTCAAACAGAAAACTGCTCATCTTTTAAAGGTCACCTATTATGCAAAATCCACTTTCTCATGTCTCTTCTACATCAACATGTGTCCCCTCTTCTTCATGTCTCTTCTACATCAACATGTGTCCCCTCTTCTTCATGTCTCTTCTACATCAACATGTGTCCCCTCTTCTCCATGTCTCTTCTACATCAACATGTGTCCCCTCTTCTTCATGTCTCTTCTACATCAACATGTGTCCCCTCTTCTTCATGTCTCTTCTACATCAACATGTGTCCCCTCTTCTTCATGTCTCTTCTACATCAACATGTGTCCCCTCTTCTTCATGTCTCTTCTACATCAACATGTGTCCCCTCTTCTTCATGTCTCTTCTACATCAACATGTGTCCCCTCTTCTCCATGTCTCTTCTACATCAACATGTGTCCCCTCTTCTTCATGTCTCTTCTACATCAACATGTGTCCCCTCTTCTTCATGTCTCTTCTACATCAACATGTGTCTCCTCTGTGGAAAGAGACTCTGAAAGTTTCAGGAACAAAGATTCTCTACACA
>NW_011347735.1:0-1303 GCF_000735185.1 Notothenia coriiceps
ACAACTTCATGCTTAATTATAAATATATATATATGGATGTTTGTATGTATTGCTCAGGTAAATATACCTTTTTTTTATCCTTTTCTGTGAAATGCTCTGGTAACGGAGGACTCCAGACTTTCTCAGTATTTATATTGCACTTATTTTAAAATAAAAAAATGCATGGAAATCCCACTTTCGACAATTTAACAATCACCAAACATGTTGCAATTTGTCCACTAAAAACATTACATTTGACCATTTTAATGCAATATTCAATGCACATCAGGAGTAGTTCTGTCTTTTCAGCTATTTTGTTTTAATGACATATCTTATAGAAATCACCTTCCGTTAAGCTTTAATTAACCTTTACTTTTACATATATTAGGTGGTTGTGAGTATAAATCACACACCACCAATGGATCAACAAAAGCTGCAACTCCAATATGATTTTGATGCGTTTTAAGGTGGTTGCCTTACTTTACTTTCTTACTTTAAATCCATTGTACGCTCGGTAAACTACCCACCTCTCTATCTTCCTTCAACATAGCAATGGTATTTATGATGTTGAACTCCTTCCTCTCCTTACCTGCTATTACACTAAACCTCAGAAAGTGCTTGCAGGTAAAAGCCAGACCTTGAACGCACCGTATGCTTCAGGGAGGATGAATATCTGCCTCTTCTTATCCTTTGAATCTGTCCCACCGATGTAGCTTCTGAGTGGGCTAGGCAGCCGAATACCCGCCGGTCACTTCCCCCGTTTTTTTATAAAGTCTGCGAGCGAGGCAAAGAGCCAACGCTTTGGCATGTTGTGTGTTTTTACGCCGGAGGCTGCCCTTTATTTACAATTTAGACTCCATCGCTCGGGCTCCTGAGGGTCCTCCGCCGCCTCCTCCTGCTCAAAGTCATCTGGCATTTCTCCAACGCTGAGCAATCCTCTCGCAGCATTGTTGGTAATATCATCATCATTATAAGTAGTAGAAGTCCTGCAAAAATACCTATTTTTTCTTACTTCCACCTTGTCATAGTGGTACATTGTCCTATTTTCTGTCACTTCTTCATATTTATCATATTTCTTTTCTGCCTGGATTGTAATTATTGCTACAATCTAGTCGAATCTATGTTTTTGGAGTGGTGCAGTAATGCTGCATTTAAGTTTTTGGACCAAGAAGTTAACATGGGAAGGGCCTCCTTCGACAAAAAGCTAATGGGATTTTTCCATTGGATTTGAGAATATTTCCGAATATAACTGGCAAAAGTATGTTTATGATACTAACAAGTTATATTCAGCTGGAGAATCTCCACATATTAACACCACTTTATG
>NW_011347736.1:0-5015 GCF_000735185.1 Notothenia coriiceps
TCCCTTCGCGGGGAGTTTTGCGGCGGGACGGGTCACCAGAGAGTACCACAGCTTTATCGCTGTCTTATGGGGAATGGAAGCGCAGCTGTGTGTTAACGGAGTGGAGGGGCAGGACACTGAGACTGGGTTATTCACTCCAGTTTCGCAGCATCCCTCCTCCGTTCACAGGCATAAAAGAGGCAAAGCTATCATCCCGGTTCCCAAGAAGACAGGCGAATTCTGGAACTTCGCAGCCTGAATCTCCACATTGAACGCAGAAAAGTCCAGATGTTAACTATAAAACTACTAAATATACTACTTTTATTGTCGAAAATAAAAATAAATAAAGTAAAATGTCTTCAATCAGTAAACATTTATAATACGTACTTATATATGTTTAACTTTATTTGTGCACTTCAACACAATCATGTGGTATAAACATATAGGCCTACTGTCCATGAATATATGAGGAAATATCAGGAAGAATAAAAATAAACCAATCGTTAATTTGTGGAGTTTTTGCCTGAGAAAATACTTTTAAAACTCTTGACATGACTGATTTTTCCTTAATTCATTTCTTCTTCTACACTCCCGCTCCAGTAGGTGACGGTAATGCGCCGACAAACACCAACGAAGAAGAAGACGTCGTCAAACGGCGCCGTGTTGTTGTCAACAAGCAGGAGCTAACAGATCCAGCTGCTCCTCCTTAAAGTTGTGGAGTGTTTGGTGAGAAAACAACATCACAATTTCCCATGTCATGATGAAGAATCAAATGTACCTGTCTTTATTTAGAGAGGTTTTACAGCTTTACTGAATGCTTGTTTACCTGCGAAATGATGCTAACTACATTAGCAAGTCATGTTTAGAGTAAGCTTCTTATGTGTGTTATATCTTAAATCAAATGGGTTTTAAAATAAGAATAAAGCTGCTGTTCACCACAGTGACGAGTCACATTTCTAACTGTTATCGAGCTGTTTATTTTTGTTAGCTTACTATGTATGTGGACGTTATTATATAATGCTAATTCAGCAAATAGAACCAGTTTATCGCGTAATACGTTTTGTTTTCATCTTAGTTTCTATCAACCAAAGCTTACATTGTTTTAGATGTATCTTAGTTTTGTTGAGTCAAATGTTAGTTACTTACAGTGGCGTAAAGTAATCAAGTACATTTACTCAAGTACTGTAATTAAGTATACTTCTGAACTTAGTTTTTCTTTCAGTTTCATAATACAACATGTTCACCCTTACTCAACAGTTTAGTCTATTTGCATGAATCTGTATCTACAGATACAAGAGGTTTTGAGGTACTTGTACTTAACCTGAGTGTTTTCTTTTTGTACTTCTTTTTGTACTTTTCTACTCCACTACATTTTTGAAGGACATTTTGTACTTTATTACTGCACTTCATTTATTTTACAGATTTGTTAACTAGTTACTTTTGACACACAATACTAAAGGAAAACTTCAAATTATGATTATTTGGTATAGAATAAACGATCCAACATTATATCTAACTAACTAAAACAGAGAAGTATTTTTGAATTAAAACAATTTTTGTTCAAAGATATTTCAGTTCTTTTTTGCTGATTTTGCTTAAAAATATTCTTAACTTTTACCCCAAATACTTAAAGTACATTTTCCTAACCTTACTTAAATACTTTTACTCAATGCAGTACTTTTACTTAACATAGAGTATTTTAACTGTGTGGTATCAGTACTTTTACTCAATTAAGGATTCTTTCTTGAAAAAACAAAAATAAGTTTACAGACGTCAGCTTTGTTTCCAGGAAGTTGTGGTTAGAGAGCAATAACCCTAGTAGGTGTTGTTGGCTGGGTGTACGTGGCCGCTGAAACATGAAACAGTCTATAAACAGTCATAAAAGATAAACGTGTGTAAAAGAGGCGTGTGGCGCAGTGGGTTAGTGCGTTGGTGTTCGGATCAGGCTCAAACCCCACTGCAGTCAGCATGTCGTTGTGTCCCTGCAGACACTTCACCCCAAATTGCTCCTGTGGGGATTGCCCACAGTATTGAGTATGTAAGTTGCTTTGGATAAAAGCGTCTAACAAGCAACATGTAATGAACAGCTCTATCTTAAACTAATACTCTCTCTGGTGTGTAACTTGTGAGTGTCTTCCAAGGAGGACTAGGAGGGGTATGAAGTTATCGTACGCAGAAAGATAAAACCTAATCTTTATTCAGACAAGCAAGCTGTTAACTTCTAGGTTTGATGTCCACATGTAACACAAAAATCACTCTCTGCCAGTTTACAGGTAACTTTCAGTCTTTAAACAGTGCAATGCATTTTAACCACTTTAATTCAAGTCGTTTCACTTTCATGCATTTTCAGGAAGTTTACGAGCACATTTGTGCAGCTTTTCAAACAGGAAATGCGTTTGACTACTTCCAACAAAGAAAACCTAAAGACTGTACCTGTGTGTTTCCCCCCAGGCTCTGCTGACCTGGATGCGCTGCAGCCTCCTGCCGCTGCCTCTCTCTCTCTGCTGCAGCCAGGATGGGCCAGCAGCTCTCAGGTCAGGCGCTGAACCGTCTGCCTGAGAAGCTGGTGAAACACGCCGGACTCGTACGAGACAGCGGCTACCTGACCTACGAGGAGTTTCTGGGGAGAGTGTCCGAACTTAACGACGTGTAAGTGAAAGTCTTTTCAGTACATTCAGGTATAAAGTGTCTTAAATTGTGCGGATACATCCAGCTGTTTTCCAGTTGTTGAATGTTGTTCAGAGACAGTGGAATCAGGAGGTTTAAAAAGCAAACACCTGCTAATGACTTGTCTCACGAAGAATTGCTGTATGTTTTGTATTGTTAGCCCTTTATTTGTGGCTTCTAGACATTACTCTACCATGGTGCCTTACTGCTTATTTGAAACATAATGACTTTACCTACAATGGCCCTAATATGCTGTCCTACATTTTGGATTGAGAGCTAAACTCTGCACATCAAGCTTCAATGCTATTCCTTCATCTTGGACCTTATTCCCGAGACACGAGGCCGTTTCTGACAATCTAATTTTAGCTAACTAGCTTTCAGAGATTGTAACTGAGAGACAGGATAACAAGGTTAAAGTGAGTTATTCTACGTTGTGACCAAAGGAAGAACATTTGAATGACATGGCAGATTAGTGGAATCGCAAAGTTGGAAGACAAGTGGAATGTCAGTGGTGATATAGTGCATAGTATGTAGTTTCATTTCTACTTGGTATCTGAAAATGTTTCATATTTTGAATAATCTCTTGTGTCTGTAAAGCTGAGTTCCCAGCACATTAACATCACACAGCAGTTTGGCCAAATATACACTTAAAATCTAGAGGGAAAAAAAGTGACATTACCTTGTGTGTGTTTGCATGAGGAGCTCTGTCTATTGCAGACGAGAGGTAAACTGACTCAGAATGCTTTAATCGAGGTGTATACTCTGTCTGTCCTGCTGGATCTCTCTCAGTACGGCTAAGCTAGCCTCTGGACAGCAGAAGCACCTTCTGTTCGAGGTGCAGCCAGGGTCCGATGCCACCGCCTTGTGGAAGGTGGCTGTCAGAGTCCTCTGTACCAAGGTGAGTCCAAACAACCTTTTGCACAAAGTAAGTAACATTTATTTATAAAGTGCTTTTCACAGACATAGTCACAAAGTGCTTGACAAAACATTAAAACGTCATAGAAATCCTAAAAGAATAAATGACCACACAAGCCACGTGTTAAGAAGTGCTAAAAACAATACACAATAAAAACATAGGATACAATAGAATAAAATAAAAGCACACGGGTTACCCAAACGCCTGCCCAAACAGGAGTGTCCTTAGCTGACTTTCTAAGAGACAGCAGAGTGAGCAGCCCGTAGGTTTGCGGGCAGAGCGTTCCATAGCTTAGGAGACAAACATCACATGCCAACGAGAACATCAGCCCACAGCTTTGACGTTGTGTTGTGACTTCCTTTGCCTGCTCTCAGATCAACAAAGAGACCGGCATGGTGGAGGCTTCTCGCATCATGAACCTGTACCAGTTCATCCAGCTGTACCGGGACGTCACCAGCCAGGCTGCAGAGGTCCTGTCTGCAGAGGGAGCCTCCTCCGCCCAGCTGCCCTCCACAGACTCCTGCCAGGCCAGCATGTGGATGGGCAGGTAAGGTCACAGGAAGTAGTCCCTCAAACAGACAAAAACCCCATGTTACTAATTTATTAATTAATTTGAAAAAATATGAATAGTATGTACAGTGATTCACATTAAAGAGCCTTTGAAAGACACCACATCTAAATATCTCCTGGTGTTGGGATTCAAACCATGACTGTATGTATAACATTAACCTTGTGAATATTATTAACTAACTAATCAAGCAGTCGACCACTAGATCAGAAGACATGAATCCAATAAGGAAAAACTAACAATACGGTAAGAAATATGAAGAGAAAGGATTCAAATATACACAGTTCAAACAATAATTATCAAGAATGAGCATTTCATTTATAAAAAGAAAAAAGGATAACCATTTTTTTTTTACAAGTTGTACTTTGGCTTTGATAATAACAACTCCACAGTGGTGTTAATATGCCAGTGTTGTCCTTCAGCTTAAGTGGTTAAAAAAAATCAATGAATACATTTTTTCCCCAATCAACACAAATGGTGCTGCAGTAAAACATAAAAGTGTTTTTCCAACCGGCTCTTACATGAGGGATTGAAAACGTATTTTGAAGCTGAATCCCTGGTTTATCCCCCTGGAAGAATTACCATCCACAGGAGGAGCTGAGGCTGTTTGAGGGGAACCATTTTACAGTTTCATGCATTTTTATATCACTGAAACAAAACCATCAAAATGCACCTAACCTTAGGCATTTCATAGATAGATAGATAGATAGATAGATAGATAGATAGGTACGTACTTTATTGATCCCAATTTGGGAAATGTTTGCGTTGACGCAGCATAAAAAACAAGGCAATAAGAGAAATTAATACACAAGAAATAAACAGTCCAAAATATTTCTGAAATATAAATAAAATAGCATTAACAAGTTAAAAGTAAAAAAAAAATAT
>NW_011347737.1:0-3731 GCF_000735185.1 Notothenia coriiceps
AGGACCAGTCCCCTTCTAGACTGGTTTTGTTCACACAATAATACAGAGAATAAAAGTCTGTCTTTCTGTCAGACTTCATATCTTTGGTTTGTACCCAGCCCTAACATTTCAAATGTACAAACGACTGTCTCTTTATAGTTTTTCTCACTTTGTCCATTAATTCCACTATGAATTTAGGGACTCAAACACTCTTTGTTACTCTCTTTATTCTCTCACAACGCATTCCCTTTATCCGAGTATGAAGATCATATGCACTGCTCACATTTAAGATTACAAATATGAGAGGGGAAAGTGTGATAGGTGAGAAAACAGAAGAGTGGGCGAGTAAGAGTAGGTGACGTGTGAAAACAACAGGTAATACAACGTCTCAAATCAGTTTATTCCACAGGCACTGCAGCCAAGAGAATATGGAAACCAGGGGGCAGAACAAAGGACTATGGAACATATAAACTGAACAGATGGATGGATGAGAAACATTTGTCTAATTCAATCAAACTGGGCTACTGCGCACTACAATCTAATAATCAGGTTAACAGGGCTAGCTGTACGTTGAGGAGGGTTAAGAGCTTCTACTAGAAGTGCACATGTGTGTACAATCATGTTTGTGTATATAAAAGCATGCCTGTGCATATGACTGTCAGTTTACACTTTCTACAAGCACCTAGTGTAGTAACATGCACACATGTATACAGTCACAGGTTTATGTTTACATAAGTGTATATATATGCACAGCTCAATGTGAATGTGTATGTTTGCGTGTCTCAAGAAATCAATGCAATAGTCAGTGGTGATTGGAGCTGTGCTGCTGCTGTCTCCTCTTTATTGCTTAGCTTTCCACTAAGTGGTTGATTGATGGATTCATCGAATGACGCCGTGTTCAAGGAAAAAGCCCATCTCTACTGTTGTCAACATGTATAATGTAACATTAACAGACTTTAAACACATTAGGGGCACTTTCTTAAGTAAGGACGCAAAGAAGCATTGAGAAAGGGAGGAGAGGACGAAGACAAAGCAGAGGAATACATGTGTAAGCATATGAATGATTACAGATTTCTAAAAATGGCTCTGATGTAAAACTTCAAACTTGACTAAATACTCAAAAATGCTAATCTAAGATCTTCAATGACCTAAAACTGCTTTCCTTCCTGGATTGTTAATTTGCTTCAACTGTTTTCTCTGGAGAGAAGTGGCTCTAAAATCTTTAAAAAAAACAACCACAATCTAAGGCGGGAAAATGAGTGAAAGAAGTTGTTTAATAACTTATAGCGCATTCCTATAAAGTGGCCCTTTTTTAACATCCCTCAACATCTGCAGGATTTGAAATATAATCCATGATTTTCCCTGTTGGCAACATGCTTCTTGATATTCAGAAACATGCATAATTCCTGTATGAGAAAAAAAAAATGCACCATCACCACATTTAAACCATCATCCAACCTGTCTTCCCTTTCATCCCTCTCCTTCTTCTACAGTATCCTTGTGTTTGTATCTGTTCCCTGTGCATTAACACTCCCCTAAACCCACCAATCTACCCCAAATCCCCTAATGCCAGGTTTTATCTGTGCCAGGCAGGCCTGGTTAGCTCTGATAGACACACGGGATAGCTAGCTGGCGATAGGGAGGGGGAGAGAGTTTCCCGATAAGACAGTGGCACGTCAATGAGAACGATGGCTGCTAGTGACAACTGATGGAGCTTGTGCACATGAAAGCGAGAGACTTAGAGGGAGAGAAAGATCATCAATTGTGTGTATTGTCTTGCATGGATGTACTATGGCAAGAAGGGATAACGGGAACAAGAATAAAAGAAAGTAAAGGGAGCAAGGGAATGATGAAGATTTGAAGGAGCTCAGAAAGATGGAAGAGCAAAGAAAGAAACCTACTGTGTAGAAATATTGCTATATGCAGTACATTTAAAATAAGTAAAAGGAAGACAAAGAGGGAAATGTAGGACTTCAAAGACTCTGAAAAAGAATAAACCCATGGAACGAAAAAGAATAAAAGTATCCAGGTGTTGCAGGTCTGACTGAAAGACATCATGCACCAGCCTATCATATAGCTGCAGTAATTACTTTAGACATTAGAAAGCAGATACGACTTGGTTCACTAATAGCATGTGAGGAACGCACACACAAACACATATAACATACACTAACATAGAGGGGCAAAGTTGACATAACTAGGTCTACCCATGCATAATGGTAACAGGCCCCACATTCCTGACTTTGAAGTGAAAGGGGGCCCCTGTGTGTATGTGTGTATGTGTTTAAGGGGCCCTATTGAAGTAGGGAATTCAGTGTGGCCCTCTCAAGAACAAAAGGAAATGAAGAAAAGCACCAAGAGGGTCATGAACAGATGAGAGAAAAGTGTCCGGGCTCGACAGTCATTGGCCTGTGGGAAGGAGCCATGAAGTGGGTAAAGGAGTGAACAACAGATGAGAATATTCTGTATTAAAGGACTCAAGTGCCTGGGTGATCTTGTGCATTGTAATGTATGACATGGCTGTAGTAAGCTAGGTCTTATGGTTGTTAATGTTACCAATTTCCATGTTCATTTAAATGTGGGGATATCAATATTTTCATCCACCAACAAGCCTCATAAATCATGATCATTTCTGTGATTTCTAACATATTTCCTTTTATACTGCTGTTAAATATTATGTGAAAGTTATCAAAAGTTGCTACTAAATGTGGTGAGATGTTTCAACTGCTGTTGCCAAGTACTAGAATGAACTCAATGACCCTCAGCATTAAAGTCAATGTAAGGAAGAAGTTCTTGAAGTGATCTGAAAACAATTTGAAATTAGATTTCATGAAAAATAGGAAAACTTCATCCATTAATTAGGATTGTGTAATCAAAAAGCTCAAAAGCTAGTGTTATCAGAGAAAATATAATCTTAGCTGTAATACTCGCATTTTGCCTTTACCCTGACCTTACAGACATCCTACATTTTGTGTCTGCAATAAATTCACAACTCCCACAGCAGTCACACACATCATATTGGGCTCGGAGGAGACTACCTAAAGACAGCTCCATGTAAACGTCTCCCATATCCTCTGTGTCCCTCTTTAAGCTGTGTCTTCTATCTGCAGCCGGGGAGTTCAGATAAAAGGCAGAAATCACTCACTTCCTATCGCACGGTGAGCGTGGCATAACTTGAGCGCAGCAAGGCACAAAACAAATCCATCAATTGTTCTGGATTTTGCCATTAGAAACATTAGAGAAAATACTTTTTGGAAATCACTGAATGCTTTTTGTTATTTTCAGTTCCTTACAGAAATGTTATAGAACAGGGCCTCAAGCACCGAATATACTCTCAAACACACGCATGCACAGTATAGTGAGAAGCAGTACACTTGATTGTGTGATGGTGCTGCTATTTATTGTTAGTGAGAAGAGGATACATGAAAACATTTGATTGAAAAAGTTGTTTTATCGAGCAAAAAAACATATTTTTCCCCTATAGCTCCAAGGTCGTGTGTGTGTGTGTGTGTGTGTGTGTGTGTGTGTGTGTGTGTGCGTGCGTGCGTGCGTGCGTGCGTGCGTGCGTGCGTGCGTGCGTGTGTGTGTGTTTGTTGGTGTGTGTGTCTGTGTGTGTGATATGAATTTTGCCACTCACAAGCTCTTCGTCTTTCAAGGACGTCCGTGTGGCCAGTGTGTGGGCGAGTCCAGCTTTCCTGGATTGTATTATAGACTAGAAGCAAGAGACGAGAAAAATATACAAAAAGCATCAG
>NW_011347738.1:0-2898 GCF_000735185.1 Notothenia coriiceps
ATCAGATTATATTCCTGAACAAAAATCTGAAGAGAATGTAGATGCAGTTATGTAGAGAGGAGCCTTTCTGTTTAGTGTTTTTGGCTTAAATGTTACTCCTTTGGACTTGAATTATTGGCAGGTACATTTTACATTAAATGTTGTTCTTAGTGACTTGAATTATTGGCTACCTCATATTCTGTGTTAAGCTAAAAATGCTGTAAAAGAATCTGTTCAGAACAGGCCACCTGCTGCACCATTCTCCATTGTCCATTGTGATACTGCACTTTATGTACTTACGTTTCAAAGGCTTGTAAGCTACAGTTGGCTCTGTTTCAATAAATGAAACAAATTTTCTCACCACATCTTTTGAGTCATTTTGTCCAGCATTTGCAAGCTGTAGACTCTCTGTCTAGTCAGAGCCATATATTGTATAATTGATGCTTTCAGTTTTCAGTTGAATTAATTCAATCCAAGTCATGGAACACTCACAAGATGTCACCAAAATTACACTGTCCCTTTAAAATCTTTCAGAAAATTATGTAAGTGTATCGAATTATATCGAATCGTATCGAATCGTATCGTTGGCTGAATATCGTGATATATATCGTATCGTGAGCTCAATATCGTGTATCGTATCGTATCGTGAGATTAGTGTATCGTTACAGCCCTAGTATGTAGTGTCTCTACTGTGACATGTCTCCATGCTTTAATGTTGAAAAAGCTCTTTATTTTTCTCATACTGCCTGTGCTTCAGCACCTCTTTTCACCCTATGTCTGAAACCAGAGCCCAGTCTGCTCTGATTGGTTAGCTGCCCGGTTCTGTTGTGATTGGTTAACAGCTTAGAGATGTAGCCTTAGCCTATCACGTACAAAGTGTTGGAGCGCAAAGTGTTCCATAGTGATGTCCCTTTGTTACTGAAGTAAAAAAAGGAGTCCAGTAGAGCAGAGATCATGGTTTGTGGTATTTTCTCCGATAACTGGGGGGTTTCTGGAGGGAATTCTTCAGGGGTCCCTGCAGAGGTACTCACCCTGAGAAGTCTTCTTGGTGCAGCGTGATGATGATGGCCTCGATGGAGTCACTCACTGACTGCAGCAGAGGCTGCACTGCACTGCTCATCAGGACCTGCACCGCCTGCCCCCCAGAGACAGAGCAGACCCTCAACCTCTCATGTAGCAGTCAGTACAGTGGCAATGTGAGAAAGCAAAAACAAACTCTGAATCTAAACCTGTAGCAGTTAATAAACATCCACACTCTTGTGATGACCCTGAGATCAGCTGCTGGAGAACAGTCATGTGTGCTGGCTTACTGCAGTGCACATTTATTCTAAATCAACACACATTTTCACAAAAAGACCAAGGCCATGTATTATGCAGGTTGTAGCTTTCTAACCCACCGTTATGACAAAAGGATGTGAGCTGCAATATTTTTATAAATGGACACAAAGACATGAATATTATACTCCAAAAGACTGTGTGGCTACGTTACTGCAGAGGCATTCATGATTCAACTCAATTCATTCAACTCCACTGCAGACTAGTGAATGAATCAGTTAATGAATTAAAAATGAAAAGTAAACATTAATAAAGAATAAAGAAAGAAGTGGTTTTCAGTGATACCTCCAAACAAGAA
Organism: Notothenia coriiceps; assembly: GCF_000735185.1. NCBI lineage: Eukaryota > Metazoa > Chordata > Actinopteri > Perciformes > Nototheniidae > Notothenia > Notothenia coriiceps. The sequence goes on from NW_011347738.1 coordinate 1,613, forward strand.
GAGAGGGCCTCTGCAGCAGGGGACACACACACACCCGATCCAGATACAATCTGCAAATACACAATACAGGGAGTCAAATAAAGCAGAACTAAATGATTAACCTCTTTTGTAAAGTAACGTCTAAAATATCATTTCAAGGTGACCCACAAAAAAACATTTAACATTTACAAAGCTTTTAGATTTAGAATGTCCATCATAGGCAGACTGTTCCACAAAGTACTTGTGCTGGTATGTTCACACTGGAGAGCTGCACCATCGTCCCCGTCTGCTGGATATTCTTTTCAAGCATCACAGACCACTATCATTCCTGCAGCACTTTCTTATAGAGGGATCGGACCGACGCCAGCTGCTTTGATCCACAGGTCCCCCAATATACGTCACTTGAGTACCTCTTTAATTTAAAACAAGTTGTCATACATTCAAATTGCAATATCTTTGAGCAGAAATATTACTTCAAGCAGCAATCTGTTGAAACTATTTCAACTGTTGGCGACGTTGGCGATAGAGATGTGCAGTTGCCAAACGTTCCTGTTAGTGCTATAGCCACATTTAAAGAAGAGATTCCATCAACACTTAACTCGATAGCATGTCTGGGGAGGAAACGTATACAAAATGTACACCACCCCAAATTGATCATGTTGTTGATAGTGCTACAAATGCGCTGCGAATAAAATTAGACTCTGTTGCTCCTTTGAAAAAGAAGAAAATAAAACAACATAGATTAGCTCCATGGCATAATGCCGAAACCCGCAAAATAAAGCAAAAGTCGAGACAACTTGAAAGGATATGGCGTTCCACTAAACTTGAAGAATCTCGTTTAATTTGGCATATTACTCTCAATGAATATAAGAAAGCACTGCGTAAAGCGAGAGCAGCCTACTACTCTTCATTAATAGATGAGAATAAGAATAATGCAAGATTTATTTTCAGCAATGTAGCCAGGCTGACAGAGAGCCACAGCTCGATTGAACCTTCTATTCCCATAGCACTCAGTAGTAATGATTTTATGTGCTTTTTTAACGATAAAATTGTTACTCTTAGAAACAAAATTAATGACCAGTATAGTGTTATCAACAGCTCCCGGAAACGTACGTTCTAATATTACACTAGATAGTAAACTAGAATGCTTTTCAGCCATAAACCTTGAACAATTAAATTCAATGATTCTCTCTTTTAAACCATCAACGTGTATGTTAGACTCAATTCCAACTAAGCTGTTTTTCCATTAATTTGCACTTCTTTATTAAATATTATGAATTTCTTTATTATCAGGCTATGTTCCACAA